>NC_056735.1:960634017-960635160 GCF_019279795.1 Protopterus annectens | reverse complement strand
AACATATACCTATTGCTTAAGTATTCACCTATCCCCTAAGTTACTATATATTGAATCCTCTCCTAGGGATCCATTAATTCCCTGCCACTAGCCTCCAATCTCTGTGACCTTCTCTGTTCTTACCTTACTAACATTTACACCAAACAAGTGCTAAATCCTCCTTACTTTCCTTATCTCTGATCTCACTTACCGAATCACTGATTGTTTCTTCACAGTCTTGCCTTCTTCCTTTCTCCTTGTTTCTACCTGCTCCGTTCGCCTTGCGGGCTCACTCCGCTCCCCTCCCTACCCCCAATTCTCACCCACCCCCAGGGGTCTTACTCTTTTATACTCTCTAACCACACCCCTTCCTCTTCCCATTAACCTATACATATTTCCAATTGGCCAATTTTTCTCATCTCCCATCTCTTTACCACTCCACTCCATACTCACCACACCCTCCTGTCTCTACACACTCTCAGCTTAAACACTTCCATCTCTAAATATATATCTAACAAATCCTTCTCAATGGTTAATCCAACCATCCCTTCTCAGATTCTACTCTGCTTCACTCTTTTTCCACTACCACTTTTAACCTTTGCCTATTTACTCTCCTCATATGAACACCCTATATATCCATACACTGACTACCCCAATCAACAAACTAACTCTCAACCCTTACCATACCTACATAACCATGCTAACATAATATGCTCACCCAGCTACCTACTTGCTATGTATCATAGAACACTACATATTAAATATAATTCACTACATCTCAAGAGACTGTTATTTCCATACAGCAAGTTCCCTAACCTAAGATGTCTAAGACGACAACTCTCATTAAAAGACTGTGATATTCATCCTAACCCAGGCCCAACAGCAACCTCTATCTCTCTCCAAAACTATAATCGATCAACCAATTACCCCCTCGCTAAACCACCTAACTCCCTCCTACTAGCTCATCTTAATATATGAAGTATTAACAACAAAGTAACTCAACTCCATGCTCTCCCACAAGTGTACTCCTTTGACATTATCTGCCTAACAGAAACATGGCTAAAGCCTACCATCAAGGATAATGAAATTATCCCACCTGGATATAATATCCTAAGAATTGATAGAGTAGCTAAGAAAGGTGGAGGGGTTGCTGTTTTATTCAAA
>NC_056735.1:960371517-960629017 GCF_019279795.1 Protopterus annectens | reverse complement strand
GTCCCCCCCCCTGAGGATTACTCTTTTGGGGAAACCTTACATACCTTGAGGGAACACTTCCACTGGGAAGGCCAAGAGTACTCAGACTCCAAGCAAAGGCTTAGGGATTTCCTCTTGCTTCCTCAGCACAGGCCTCTGGCTATACCTCCTGTCTTAGACATTCTAGATGATGTGTATTCGGAGGCCTGCCTTAACCCAGATTCTTTACCTCCAGCTCCAGTCAAGCCTGACAGGTATTACCGGGTTCCTGACTCACACCAATTCCTATACAAAAGCCATGCAGCTGACCCAGAAACTATATCACAGGGTCCCAAGGGAATTAAGGCCTCCACTGCTAAAAATCCATTACCTTCAAAGAGAGAGATTCCAGAGCTTTAGAGAGGTGGGGGAAAAAGGTTTACACCTCAGCCACCTTAACCATGAGGGCATTAAACTGTCAGTTCCATATGCTAAAGTACCAACAATTTCTGTTGTCACAGTTGAGAAACAAAATGTCACAACCTGAACAACCAGACTTGAAGGAGTTGCAGGATTTGATACATAGTGCAGAACAAGTGGGTAAACATACCTTACAATGTGGTTTTGATGCTTTAGAGGCCTCATGTAGAGCTGCTGTTACAGGATCAGTCATACGTAGGCATGCCTGGCTCAAAGAGCAAACCTTACCAGATCATGTCAAAGCTAAATTACTAGATGCCCCTCTGCAAAAAGATGTATTGTTTGGTGTTAAAGCTGAGGAGGTATTAAAGAAAATGGAGGAGAAGGCAAAATCAATGCAAACAGTAAAAGATTTCCTACAGGTACAACCTCCACGTTTCAGTAGAAATTGGCCTTCCAAAAATTGGTCCTTTCCAGCCACGGACAGACCCCAAAGAGGTAGATACAGATGCCCGAGGGGCAGAGGGCAATCTCAAGGATCATTTAGAGGCAGACAACGGCAAACACCCACACAAGGAGGTGGTGAGGATAGTTCACAGCCATTCAGAAAGCAGAACCAATGACTTTCCCCTTTGCATGCCAAGCAAGGCTGAAATGGCAGCACCTTTAGGCGGAAAACTGGCATTATTTTCGAAAAATTGGCATATTGTCACAAAAGACAAATGGATCCTGGACATTATAGACAGAGGCTACAGATTTCACTTTCACACCCTTCAAAAAAATGAGAGGCATGCCAAACCTGCCACACAATCAAAGGGCAGAGGCACAGAAACTAATTTCAGATCTCATGGACATGAAAGCTATTCAAGAGGTACCTGTACAAGAACAGGGTCAAGGTTTTTATTCCAGACTATTCCTGGTTCCAAGGAAGGGAAAAGATTGGAGACCTATTTTGGACCTATCCATCCTAAACACTTTTTTACTCGTGCCAAAATTCAAGATGCTCACATTACAGCAGCTTCTTCCCATGCTGGGCAAGGAGTCTTGGCTGGTAACATTGGACCTCAAGGAGGCATACCTGCATGTCCCAATCAGACAAGATTGCAGAAGATACCTCAGATTTCTTGCAGGTTCAACCCATTATCAATTCTCTGCATTGCCCTTTGGCTTATCTACTGCGCCCAGAGTGTTCACTAAATGCCTGGCATCAGTAATCGCCTACTGCAGACTTCAAGGGATACAAATATACCCATATCTGGACGACTGCCTGATCCAAGCGGACAGCAAGCACATACTTATAAAACATCTGGCATTTGTAATAATGTTGTTGATATCTCTGGGATACACAGTCAACAAAAAGAAGTCAAGGCTAATACCCTCTTAAACAATAATTTTCCTGGGTGCCAGCTTGGATACAAACACCCAGATGGCCTACCTCACGCCAGAGAAACAAGGGCAACTAACTCAATACTTCAGAAAACTGGCAACTTTCACCAGGCTGACTGCAAGGAAAATCCTGCAGGCTCTGGGATTCATGGCATCTTGCATCCTACTAATCCCATGTGCAAAGCTGCATATGAGGAAACTTCAATGGTACCTAAAAAACCTATGGTCTCAACACAGCCACAGTTTGGAAACAATAATACCACTAATTCCATGTCTTCAAAAGGAATTTCTGTGGTGGGCTCAAGCATGCCAAAGAAACACAGGTCTCCCATTCTGCAAGCCTCAAGCAAATCAAGTCATCACAACAGACGCCTCGGACTACGTCTGGGGGGCGCACATTACAGATCGGTGCATTCAGGGCAAATGGTCCCAAAAAGAAAAGCACCTACACATCAATCAGAAGGAAATGCTAGCAGTAATAAATGCTATTATAACTTTCAAAGACCTACTGTACCCAGGCCAGCTATTGATAAGGACGGACAACACCACAGTAATGTGGTACATAAACAAACAGGGAGGTACCCATTCATACCCCCTATGCAGGCAAGCCATGTCTCTTTGGAACATGGCTCTAGAATTACAAATCGAGCTTCAAGCACAGTACCTGCCAGGCAGGGAAAACACACTGGCAGACATCCTAAGCAGAAATATGACAGATCCGCACGAATGGAAGTTGCATCCTCAAGTTTTCACAAGGATAACTCAAGCATGGGGAAGGCCAGACATAGATCTCTTTGCCTCCCACAGAAATTACCAATTGGCAAAATTCTGCTCAAGGAACTTTCATCCACAGGCCTGGAAAGTGGACGCACTCTCCTTCAGTTGGGCAACAATGACAGTTTATGCCTTTCCACCTCTCCCTCTGTTGCCCAAAGTTCTATTAAAAACCAGAGCAGATAGACCAAAGATGATTCTCATTGCTCCAGACTGGCCAAGATAACACTGGTACCCACTCCTGAAAAGCCTGACGCATTCCCCACCATGGATCCTGCCTCTAATGCCTCTTCTACTGACTCAGCACAACTTCAAAACTCTACACAGTCAGCTGAAAACACTCAATCTAGCCGCATGGAAGATTCCTTAAATTCACAACAGGCCCTACTCTCCAAGGAGGTGCAGGATGTCATTTTGGAGGCCAGAAGACCTTCTACAAGAAAAGCCTACTCTGCAAAATGGAAACGGTTTTGTGCCTGTAATGAGAAAAGGGGTCAGAATCCTGGAATACTGAATTTACCCCAAATATTACAGTACCTAGCTGAGATGCTAAGCAATGGACTTTCATTCTCCTCCATCAAAATCCATGCCTCAGCCATTTCTGCAGAATACAACACTGATCCTCCTTTATTCTCTCACCCCCTCTTAAGACAGTTCCTCAGAGGGGCTAAGAATATAAAACCCCCAAGGAAACAACCAGTACCTGCTTGGGACCTCAATTTCATACTAGAAAAACTGACCTTGCCTCCTTTTGAGCCAGCTGCTTCAACAGAACTGCAATACTTGGCTTGGAAAACAGCCTTCTTCCTGGCAATCACTTCAGCTCGCAGGGTTTCGGAACTACAAGCCCTCATGGCTGTGCAGCCTTTCATCATTTTCCATTAGGACAGAGTTACCTTACGAACCAATCCGTCCTTTATGCCAAAGGTAGTATCCAGGGTAGCCTTGAATCAGGCTATCCACTTACCTACCTTCTACCCTAATCCTCAAAACAAAGGGGAAAGACTGCTACATTCCTTGGACATTCACAGACAGCTGCGTTATTATTTGGACAGAACAGAGCCTTTCAGAAAATCAGAGCAACTCTTTGTGTCCTATGCTACAGGAGCTCAAGGGAAGCCTATTTCCAAACAGACAATCTCAAAGTGGATAGCCCACTGCATACGCTTTTGTTACTCTTTTCATGGTAAATCTGTACCTGCAGGCATCAGATCTCACTCCACAAGGGCCACAGCTACCTCTGCAGCTTTCCTCAGCGGGGTTCCTACCAAAGATATTTTGGCAGCAGCCACTTGGAGTTCCGTACATACCTTCTCCAAGCACTATCACCTACCATTATACTCCAAATCTAAAGCAGGCTTTGCCACTGCAGTCTTGCAGGGCAGCTTGGCTCCTCCTAGTTCCACCTAGTGCATACCACCCCTTTTGTAGCTTTGGGATTCTACCCATCTGTTATGACTGCAACTGTATGCACGATGAACATAGTACAGTTTTGTACCTACCATAAATGTAGATGTTTGAGTGCTAATATAGCTGCAGTCCAGGTTTCCCTCCCTCCTTCCCCTCTAGGGGTATTCTTTTATGGTGTATTTGCTTGCAACTACTTTTTTTGATTATATTGCATTGCATTATTACATAATTTTATGTATTGCCTTCCTTCTGGGGGCACCTGACATCTGGGGCAAGAAAAACTGAAGAAAATGGCGTCGGCTGGATCTTTTATACCCCTGTCGCACTGACGTCAGGGAGGAAGCGACGACAACCGACGCCGGACCTAGACTTTGGAATTCGGCCGACCGAGGACCTGCCTGACGGCAGGAAAACCCATCTGTTATGACTGCAGCTGTATTAGCACTCGAACATCTACATTTATGGTAAGTACAAAACTGTACTTTCTTGAATCTGTCTTTAGTGTCCCAAACATCTCGCATTTTTAACCCTCCTGATACTGTTGTCCAAGCAAATTCTGAAGCGTCTGTGGTGACTGACTGCATCAGAGCAGGGGGGAGATGGGAAGACCTGGATTCAGGGATATTTGTTTTCTCCAGCAAGTGGTTTCTGTTTTGACAAATCCCAGAAGTGGAATTTAAAAAGATAACTGCTATTGGCACTGGGGCCAAAGAGACTTCAGATATTTTGTTTCTTGTGTGGGTTTTTGCAAGGGGTATCATGAGACTCATAAATGCCATGAGACAAACTCCTCAGGTATTCCCTTTCAGGGACCAGAGTGTAAGTGGAAAATCATAAGAATAGATTTAGATGTAGATCTTTTTTTTCCCATGGAGGAAAAAAGCTCATTGAACTGAGATGTCTAGCAGATGCCCCAGAAACACAGTCCTGTACGATAAAGTGAAAAAGACATTTTGAATGTTCTCTTTGAATTCCAGCTTGTGTAAGAGATCTCTCACCCAAGGGAAAGTGTCTCCTAACACTTTGAAAAAGCCTCTGCAAAGGTTAAGCAAGTCATCTAAATGTGGAAATATGTAGATACCCTGTAGCCTGCAATAAGCTATAAACTGGACCTTGACACTTTTTGAACAGTGGATAGCCCAAAGTGTAAAGAGGAGAGCTGATAGTGATCTAGATACACGCAACTTGAGAAACTCCTGAACTCGGGAAGAATAGGGGTATGATGATGAGCATCTTCCTAATCTAGTGTTACTAGAAAACGTAAATGAGGAAGAGGAGGTTATGGTTGTGAAGCAACAGCCTGGGCAATCCTCACATACTGGCTTAGGAAAACACGTTCCAGAACTGGTAAACAGGCATTTTCTTTCTTTGCATCAAAACACCCTTGAATAAAAAATATTCCCTAACTGGGAAGGAGGAGCTGGCTGTATTGCTCCCTGAGACCACATATGTTGAAGGTCAGAGGGAAATGGAGGAGTCTTGTCAGGTGGATGAGGAATATCTCCCTGAAAGGGAGGAATTTCCTCCCTCTGCCATCTGTAACCTTGATGAATGATCTTCAGAACCCGTATGTCTGAAGCTGTCTATTGCCAATGATAGAAATGGTGATTTAGTCTATTTGGAAGGGAAAAGACTGCCTGGATTGGAGGAGGAGCATAGTCCCTTAAATTGTCATTCTAATTTCTTTGTTTTGTGGGGTTCCTGCCTTCTTTTTGGAACCCCTTTTGCCATTGCTTCGTAAACATCTGATCTGAAGTAGTTTACTTCATTTGTTCTTCAACCTGTGGGTTACGGATCCGAATCAGATCCGAGACAGCAGTTTCGCTAGCATCTGATCTGAGGTCCATGCTCCTTCCCTTACCCATAATACCCCTTCATCTCCTTCCTTTCCTCAGATTTTGTTTGCCTCGGCTTTGCCTAGTATCATGGTCTCGGAGCTCCAGGCGTGGTGCTTGCTTACTTAGTGTTTTTCTTAAAACTTCAGGGGTAAGAGTGTACCTTTTTTCCTTGTATTAGGTTAGGGTTTCCCTTTCCTTTCCCTCCCCTTCCTCTCATTGCGTCAAAAAAAAAAAGTCAGAGTTTCCTATAGTGTGTGAGTATGTATGTATATATAGATATGTATATATATATATATATATATATATATATATACATACATATACATATATATATATATATATATATATATATATATATATATATATATATATATATATATATATATATATATATATATATATATATATATATATATATATATATATGTATATATATATATATATATATATATATATATATATATATGTATATATATATATATATATATATGTACAACTGCTGTTTTTATTTCTGGTTATTTTTGGACATGGCTGATCAGAATAAGCCTGTCTTCAGAAAGTGTGCAGAGTGTGGCCATAAGTTATTGCCAGTGGATGGCCATACTTTTTGCGTGGTATGTTTAGGGGTCGCACATCTGTCAACCGACTGCTCTATTTGCGTGGGTTTTGCCTGCAGGCCATGAAAGACTGCAAGGCCAAGCTGGTCAGGAAAGGACTATTGTCTGCTACGGGGGTGACTATCCCCACTACTATGACTGCGGTCATGGCTATGACTGCTTCTGCTTCTTCCTCCTCCCAGGCCGGGACTCACCCTCCTGTTCAGAGGCCTGTTGAAGGGCTTTGCTTAGAAAAGACTAGGACAAAACTAAGACTAGGTCCCTGGACTGTTCGGCCCCGTCGGGTCCGCCCCAGAAACTCCAGGCTGTTTCCAGGCCTAGAACCCCTCCGATCTGGTCGCCTAGGTACTCATTGGAGCCGGAGGCGGCTAGACCTTCTTCTAGGTTGTCAGTGCACTGACCTTCTAGGTCAGGATCAGTGGTTTTGTCGTCATGCTCCACCAGAAGTTTGAGTAAAGCGGAGATGGACAAAATGATGAGAAGATCTATTCGCACTCTGATCCAGATGGGGTTCTTGCCAGCCCCCTCTCCCTCTGGAAGAGGGAGCTCGCTCCCTTTTTTCACTCCAATAACTCCTTCTCCGATCCAAGCCAACCCCCGGTATTGGAGTTTTCAGATCCGAGGAGTCTCTGAGTCTGGGGGTGTCGGCGCCGATGGTACCTTGTACCTTGACGCCGGCCATTGCTCTGAGCACATCGTATCGGACCCAAGCAGCTCTCAGAGCAGTAGTCTGAGCATCAGATCCAAAGCAGGGTTTCCATCAGCTCTGGCCATGTCCGGTCATTCCCCCCCTTCGGCATCTTGGCACCTGTGAGCTCTGCTCTGATTCCCCCATCGGGTCCGGGGAGGGCAGGTTCCTTACTGGTGGCCCAGGAGGCTCATTCTCCTTTGGCATTTGATGTGGTGGAAAGGGTGATCTCGAGTAGGTCGAGACCCCTGACTATTTCCTCGTATTCCGCCCCAGCTCCCTCTGCTCTGGATGCCACCTCAGCCATTTTGTCCACTTTGGGACAACCCGTGCCCAAAGTGTCCCTGGTGGTTCCACTTGCAGAACCTCAGACAGTTTGCGATTCCCCTTCGGGCAGTCCCACTGAAGATGCTCCTCTCACACGGACGTGCAAAAGGAGGCACCTGGACTCCTCTCAAGAGTTGCTCACCGAGGACACCTACTTGGAGGAGGGGGAAGTTTCCCCCAGGTCACACCCCGACGATGTCTCCTTTGGCAACATCATGGAAATCCTGTGCCAACGGGGGGGGGGGGGGGGTCCACCCCCAAGCCTACCTCGGATGAGTCAGTGTTTCTGGAGGCCTTCGGCACTGGCCTGTCTACTTCTTGGATGTCCCCTCCTGTGGATCCATTGGTGGACCTAATCACCTCCCGGGCATGGATGGAACCGGATGCCATGGAGCCAGTTCCAAAGTGCCCAGACAAGATCCTGAGCTCCCCTTCAGATAGACCTAGCTGGAACAAAGGGTCCCCTGTAGACGCTACGGTGATAGCAGCAGCAACCAAGAAAGAACTAGCTCTAGAAAGTTCTATGGTTCATCCTCCCGACCGTGAGTCCAGGATGATGGATCGCTTAGGGAAGCAGGTGTATGCGTCAGATACCTTTTCCATAAGGGTGTAGAATTACCTGGCACACATTACTGGACTACAGAGCGACCTTGTTAAAGACAGAGTTGAGTCGTCTTTGGAGTTCATGTCGCCAGAGGATAAGCATACATTTTCCATGTGGATGGTCACTCTGAAAGCGGTATCCAACACATCCATGCATCTCCTCTCGCATGCTACCAAAGGAGCAGCAAGGGCGGCTGAGTCAGGCGTTGCCATGAGGCATCATGCTTGTCTCAGGCTGTGTCAGTTCACAGAGCCCTTTAAGGCGTCATTTGCAAATGCCCCTTATGATGGTTCTTCCTTGTTTGGGAAAACCGTTCGTGAGACATTGGCCCAGAGCGAAAAGGACGGGAAGACCCTGTCTGCTGTTGGAATTTGCTTCTCTAACCCTCAAAGATCGTTCTCCAAGAATCAGCCAGGACAGAAGATGATGTGGTCTCAGGATTCCCGAGACACTCAGGACTCATCTTCCCCCAGAGATAGAGGGGGTTTTAATAGATGCCGACCCAGAGGGGGTCCGAGGAATGTGGGGTGTCAAGAACAGTTCTCGGACAGGCCTGCTCTGCAGCCCTGAGGGGTTGCCTGACTGCTCTACTCTGGAGGAGGTCGGGAGTTGTCTTTTGTTGCACCTAACGGCATGGAAGTCCATATTAACAGACTGTTGGGTGTTTTGGATCATATCCAGAGGCTATTCTATCCCCTTTTTGGAATTTCCTCTTCCACCGAAACGCCTCCCAGACGTATCACTCACGCAAAGGGAGGTAGCAGTGCTCGAGATAGACAAGCTGCTAAAGAAACGAGTCATCAGCCCATGCCCCATGACCAGTCCAAATCTGGCATCTACTCCAGCTTCTGTTTGGTACCAAAAAAGACTGGGGACCTAAGACCTATTCTGGATCTTTCCACCCTCAATCTGTCCATTTTCAGAGACGTTTCGGATGGTCACATTGCAATCCATCCTGCCTTATCTGCAGGAGAAAGACTGGATGCGCTCAATAGATCTCCAGGACACGTACTACCATATAAAGTTTCACAGACGCTCCATGAGGTTCCTCCGCTTCCGGCTAGGAGCCAATAATTCAGTTTTGAGCTATACCCTTTGGTCTCACCACAGCCCCCTGGGTGTTCACCAAGGTCATGGCAGTTGTAGAGGCTCACATGAGGCTTCAGGAAATACAGGTCTTCCCGTACCTAGACGATTGGTTGCTTGTTGCTCCCACCAAGCATCTGCTTTGTCAAGCCAGAGACTACTTTTTGAAGTTGTCAGACCACCTGGGAATCACTATTTACACAACAAAATCTTCTCTGACCCCAGTCCAGGTTCTCGAGTACATTGGAGCAAGGATAGACACTCTGCAAATCACTCTGCAAATGAAGGTTTTTTTAACCCCAGAGAGAATTTGAAGCTTATGACTCCATGTGTCCCTGGTTGTTCAGTCACAGAGACTGTACTTCGAGTTTTGGGTTCAATGGCAGCCACTATTACCCTTCTTCCCTGTGCTCATCTTCATATGCGGGTTCTACAGTGGACATTAGCAGTCCAATGGTCATGGTTAGATCTGCCATTGACACATCCTATACGCATGAGCAGAGTTGGCAGGGAGTCTCTTCTCTGTTGGATACACTCCTCGGAACTGGTCGAGGGACGCCCGTTCATTGCAGCCTCTCCCCAATCCACGGTAACCACGGATGCCTTCCAACTAGGGTGGGGGGGCATTGCTCTGGAAGGATAGTCCAAGGCACGTGGTCACTGAATGAGACTAAGTTGCATATCAGTGTTCTAGAGATGAGGGCGGTCCTTTTAGCATTGCAGGCCCTTCATGCCTTTCTCCCTCTGGGAACAATTGCAATACAGTCGGACAATATGTCTGGAGTCTGGTACATCAATAAGCAGGGAGGGACCAGATCTTATCCCCTCTGTCGTGAGGCCATGAGAGTGTGGGAATGGGCGATCTCCACCAGCTGGTTTCTGGTAGCAATGCATATTCCGGGACGGTCCAGGAAGCTTTACCGCAGTAAATGTAAGTTTTTCCATCTGGGCTTATTAAAGGGACCAGCGGTGTTGGATTTCTTGGCATATATATTTCATCAAGGTGCTAGCTGTTCTACAATGAAAATTCAATTGGTGGCCATTAACAACTTTCATATTGGGGAGAACATGATTTCCTTAGCATTCTCTAAACTTTGTAAATCCTGTATTAAAGGTACCTTTCTTTTAAGACCCCCCCCCCCCCCGGTGAAGGATCCTACCCCTCCTTGGCGCCTGACTTTGGTTTTGCAGGCTCTGGTTGCTCCTCCCTTTGAGCCAGCTGCATCAGTAGACCTAGGCAAGGAATACAGTACAAATGAAAATCCTTATGGGGTATTTGCTTCCTACAAGGAATGCAATTAAGTTTTACTGACATCGGTAAGGAGCAAGAAAAAGTTTCCCCAACGGGGTACTTAGCTGTAGTTTGAAGACTTTGATTCTGAAACTCAAAAATGAAAATTTCAGAAGTCTGCCGACTGGCACTTGCGAACTGCTTCTGCTTCAGGCACCGCTCGGCAAGAAAAACTGATTAAAATGGTGTCGGCTGCATGTTTTATACCCCTGGTGACCTGACGTCATGGAAGAGGAGACAGCAACCGACGCAGGACCCAAGACTTTGTTATTCAGGCCGACTGAGGGCGACCTGCCAGCAGATTACCTCAAATATAATGACTGCAACAGTGAATACACTCTAACATCTACATTTATGGTAAGTGTACACAACTGTACTTTTAGTAGCTGGGGACTCTTAGTAGCTGGGGACTCTGTCCCACAGGTTGAAGAGCAAATGAAGTAAACTACTTCAGATAAAGAAGTTATGTACTCACCATAACGTTCCATCTGAGCAGTTCTACTTCATTTGTCTTCAACCTTCCCTCCTTCCCCCTGACCTTATGGTTTATTACTGTGGTAGGCAGGCGAGAGCGCCTCTGCTGCTCTCCTGATGTTGTTCGTGTTTCACTGTTGCAGTCATCACACTTGGATTGTCTGCCTGCAGGTAGCCCTCAGTCGGCCCAAATACCAGAGACTTAATATTTCTGCATCAGATGCTGTCGCTCCAGGACTGACGTCAGGGGTATAAAAACAGGCAGCCAACGCCATTACATCAGTCTTTCTTGCTGAAGAGCCCGAAGCAAAAGTAGTTGGCAAGTGCCGGTCGGCTGCTACTTGAATTTTCGTTTATGAATTGAATAATTCTGAAGCCTTCTAAAGCTAAGTACCCCATTGGGGATCCTTTTTTCTTGCTCTAACCGATGTCAGAAAAAGTTAACAGTTGTCTTGCCTGTGGAAAGCAAATACCTCAGAGATTTTCATTCTTACTGTGTCACCTGTTTAAGCCTAGACCACGACGTACCTTGCTGTCAGTTTTGTGCCTTGTTTAACATCTGAACCATTCGGCGTCGGGCTCTTTGTCACTAAATTCTTTCGCTCTCAATCTCCGTATTCTGAAATGGCTTCGGTAAGCCATCTGACTACCGATATTCTGAAAAAAACATAAGGATAATGGGAGAGACAGACCGCATAGGTCCAATGCTGCCAGTGATGCTTCCGTTAAGCTGGTCACCAGTCTGCTGGTACTCATTGAGGCGCTTATGCAGCCCCTGATGCCTGCTTCAGTAAATTTGCAGGCCTCTACTGAGACCCATTCGGAGTCCAGTATGCCACGAGACTCTTCTTCGACAATGGAACCTGCAGATGTCTCTACCTTGGATAGATCCAGAGCCGCTGTCCAGGCACCGACTTCTGAGGCAGTTCTTCGTTCAACCGATGTTCGACTCAGACATCTTTTTTAACCAAAACTACCGAGTTTCTTAGGCCCAGAGTATGCACTACGCGTAGAAAACCGATGACCAAAGCGCATGCACCTGCTCCCATGCCACAAAAACAAATGCTTAGAATGGCTGAAGACCTTATTACGCTGATATGGGGAAGTCAGCCTTCCCCTGCTAAGAGAAAGAGACCAGTCCCCTATTGCTTCTACAGACCAGGAGTCCGATGACGCTGAGATTTCTCTTTATGAAGACATGCCCTTGTCTGCTCATGATGATTCAGATGCAGAGGAATCCATTCCATCTGCTTCCCCTCCAGAGGATTTTTCTTTTGGTGAACCTTGCATACCTTAAGAGAGAATTCCCACTGGGAATGCCAGGACTATCCTCAGTCCATAAAGAGACTCAGAGAATTCCTTGAGTTGCCTCAGCACAGGCCTTTAGCAGTACCCTCTGTCCTGGATGTTGATGATGTTTTTATGGAATCCAGTCTTACTCCTGGCACTTTACCTCCTGCCCCTAGGAAACCAGACAGGTACTACAGAGTACCTGACACAAATTTCTTTTCAACAATCCTACTGCTGACCTAGAGATCATTTCCCAGGGGCCTAAAGGTATCAAGACAACTACAGCCAAGAATCCCACCCCTTTGGACAGGGATTCCAGAACTTTGGACAGATGGGGTAAGAAGATATATACCTCTGCAACTCTTGCTATTAGGGCATTGAATTATCAGATCTGATATTGTTAATCCTCGTTCATTTCTTATGCATGGGTATCGGTTCCGAGCTTGGAACCGAGCCGGACATTTTCCAAGCTTGCGTCCTCTTCAAACTCTTACCCACAATCCCCTCTCCCCTTTACCTCAGATTTCGTTTGCCATGTTGCCATCTGGTCGTGTCAAGCTACTTCTCTTGAACTAAGTACAGTCAATTGTTTAATTGCTTTACAAATTACTTTTCTGTCAGAAAAGTTGATATTTTATTGTCTCTTGCCCTATTGCATCTAGCGTTCATAATTTCCTCAGGTGTTTTCTGTCCTTTACTTACCCTTTTTACCGCGAGGTAATTTTCTCCTTACCATCATTGGTAATCCTTTTTCCTTTCTCTTTCATACCTTCGGGTACTCTCTTGTACCATTGTTGGTACTTTTCTATTTGTTAATATGGCAGATAATGGCAAAAAGGGTAGTGCGGGGTTTAAGCGATGTTCTGATTGTGGACACAAACTGCCTACTTCTGATGCACACTCTTTGTGTTTATTGTTTGGGAGCTTCCCATTTATCTGTTGAACCACCTTGTACTATTTGTGAGAACTTTTCTAATAGAACTTGGTTAGAAAGGAAAAACAAGCTGATACTTAAGGGACTTCTAAAATCTCCCTTTTCAGAGGCTATTTCTGGGTCAGAAGTCTCAACCCCTCCTAAAGCCCATAAGAAAATGGATGTTTCTACTAAGGCTAAATCCTTGCCATCATCCCATGCTGGGGACTCTTACCAACCAAAACCTAAAAAGGCTAAAATTTCGGCTCCGGAAGCTCTCTGTCAGCCCCAGTGCTTTAGGTGCCCAGACCTTCGGCACCGAGGCCTTCGGCTCCATTAGTGATTTCGGCTCCTTCCTCTCCTGCAGCCTTCTACATATCGGCACCAAGGGGCTCCTTGGTTCAGACCATTACCACTGTATCGGCACCGACCATTCAGTCAGCGCAGACCTTGACCTCGTCTGCTCCAAGATCTTCCTCGGAACCGAGGCCTTTATTGTTGAGTCCACTTTTGTCGGTTCCAGCTTCGGCACCAACAACCTTTTTGGCACCAATCCCTGTGTCTGTGCAGACTATGACATCGGCACCGATGACTTCTTCGGTGCAGACTACAGCAGTTCAATCTTTCTCGGCACCGTTGTCCTCGGTGCGGTCAGATGAGATGGGCACCGAGTCTGCCTCTTTTGTGGACAGGCCTGTTTCTCCCTCAGTCTCTGTGAGGTCCACTAGAAGTCTTTCTGAACATGATGTATTGCGTCTTATGGACCAGGCAGGTGATCACCCATCTCCAAAGGCGCCTTCTTATTCTCCTCCTTCATTGCCTTTGAAGTCCATAGATATAGTACAGTCCTCCCCTTCTGCGGTTCCCTTTATGGATCTCGCTAAGGAACCGCAGTTGCCTTCATGGCAGGAAAGTTTTGCTATGACCCAGGATGTCAGCTGTGACACTCATAGCTTGCTGCTCTACAGCCATCCAGGGACTCCGTGTCGGCAGGCTGAGCCACTTAAGGGAGGAGTGCCCCCTGTCCTAGACATACACTCCTCTCTGGGTGGATCAGCCTTCCAACTGATGGAGAAGGCTTTCGCTGCTGCTGGCGATACCAGATTGTCTATACCTCCACCCTCCTCTGGTACACTGGTTTCATAAGTCGCACCTAGTGGACACTGGGTGCAAGGGCCTCAGGGCATATTCCCTCAGGAATCCCCTTTTCCTTTGTCTTCCTCAGCTTCTCCCGCTGAGGAGGTCCACCGGAAAAGTTTGTGTAAGAGGAAGCACATGGACTCCACAGAGGAATCCCTCACCGAAGAGACAGATTTCGATGAGAGGGAAGGATCCCCTTGGTCACCCACTGAGGTATCCTTTGGCGATATCCTTGAAATCCTGAAACAGAGAGGTGACTGGCAGCCTTCTAATCCAACCCCTGAGGAATCTGTGTTCCTGCAGGCCTTTCGTACCCGGCCCCCTACCTCCTGGGTTACTCCACCTGCCGATGAACTTGTCAAGTTCATCGTGCAGCATGCTTGGAAGGCCCCTGATATTGTTGAAGCTATTCCCCGGAGGCCAGATAAGATCTTGTCCCCTCCTGCTTTAGATCCCCATTGGTCCAAAGGCCTTCCTGTAGATGCTTTTGTGGTGGTGGCCGCAACAAAAAAGGATCTGGCAGAAGAAGAAAGCCAGACTGTCCATCCGTCTAACAGAGTCCCGGGCCCTAGACAGAATAGGGAAGTGCACCTTTGCTTCAGCGCCCTTTGCTATCAGATCCCTGAATTATATGGCACATTTTACCAGGCTTCAAAGGGATCTGTTTTCTGAGCTGTCTGAAACCTTGGCTGGTGCAATGTCTGATGAGGTCCGTGACAAAGTGGCATCTCAGCTGGGCACCCTTGAGTCTATATCTAACGCCTCTATGCGATTAATATCTCACACATCAGTAGGAGCAGCTAGAGTGGCGGGTTCAGCTGTGGTCTTGAGACGACACGCCTGGATGTGCTTGTGCAACTTTGATGAACCTTTTAAGTCTTCCTTTCTTAATGCCTCCATTGAGCCCTCCTCTTGTTTGGGCCTAAAGTTAAAAGCACACTGGCCAGATGTGAACAAGATGGTAAGACCCTTTCTGCCATAGGTGTCCGTTATTCGTCCCCTCAACGTGTTTTCTCCCGAAGCCAAAAGTGTGGGAAGATATGGTTCAAGAAATCTCAGGGTCCTTTCCGTGACACACAGGCAGAGTACCTCCCCCAGAGGCAGAGGGGGAAACCCACAGGGAAGATGCTCCTTTCGGGGCAGAGGGGGACAGCGTAATCAGGGATGTTCATAGTGTTACACTGCTGCAGTCATTACACTTGGGTTATCCTGCCGTCAGGCGGTCCCGCAGTCGGCCTGAGTTCCAAAGTCTTGGACCAGCGTCGGTTGCTGTCGCTTCTTCCCTGACATCAGTGCGCCAGGGGTATATAAGATGCATCCGACGCCATTTTCTTCCATCTTTCTTGCCGCACGGTACCCGAAGCAGAAGCAGTTCGCAAGTGCCGGTCGGCTGACTCCTGAGATTTTCGAAGTCGAATTTCAGATCCGAAGTCTTCAATAAAGCTAAGTACCCCATTGGGGAAACTTTTTTCTTGCCTCAGACCGATGTCAGAAAAAGTTAATAATTGTATTTCTTGTGGGAAGCAAATACCTCATAAGGACTTCCACTCTTACTGTATTCCATGCCTAGGCCCTGATCACGACGTCACAAGTTGTCAGTTTTGTGCTAGATTTAACAAACGCACTATAAAAAGACGTTTTGATTTTGCTTTGCACTACTTTGGCCGAAGGTTCAATTATACAATGCCGTCGGATCAGCTGAAAACGCAAAGACAAGGATAAAGACAGGCATCCTAGGTCCAAAACCGACGACGAAACCTCTTCTAGGCCAGTCGCCGGTTCTCAGTGAGGCGCTTTAGCAGCCCCTGACACCCGCTACCTCAGAGCCACAGGCCGCTTCCGACTCCCACGTGGAGATATCTAGGCCTCTGGAAACTCAAGGTATTGGGCCTACGGAAATTAATCCTTCAGATGGGTCCAGAGTCGCTGGGCAGGCATCGGCTTCTGAGGGTGTTTTCAGACCTTCACAACTTACCATTAAAACAACAGCCAAGACAAAGGTACCATTAAAGACAAAGAAATAAGTACAGCATTCTCCTGGACAGTTCTCCATGCCTAAGAAACAGATGCTTAAAATGGCCGAAGACCTCATTACTCTAATCAGGGGTTCCCATCCCCCTCTTGAGAAAAGGCCTAGGCAGGATACAGACTATGACTCCTCTGATCAGGTTTCCATTTCCTCTGATTCCTCTACAGACCAGGGATACTCTCTACCCCCCTATGAGGACTCTGATGCTGAAGAATCTATCCCTTCAGCCTCTCCTCCTGAGGATTATTCTTTTGGGGAAACTTTACATACCATGAGGGAGCATTTCCATTGGGAAAGCCAGATTACTCAGAATCCAAGAAAAGGCTCAGGGATTTTCTCTTATTGCCTCAACACAGGCCCCTGACTATTCCGCCAGTGCTAGATATTGTGGATGATGTGTTCTCTGAATCCAGTTTATCTCCTGACTCTTTGCCCCCTGCTCCAGCCAAGCCAGATAGGTATTATAGAGTCCCTGACTCTCTCAAGTTTTTTTACAAAAACCCTTCTGCTGATCCAGAAACTATTTCCCAGGGTCCAAAAGGGGTTAAGGCTTCCATTGCAAAAAATCCAGTACCCTCGGACAGAGATTCCAGTGCTTTGGATAGATGGGGAAGAAAGTATACTCTTCTGCAACTTTAGCAGTAAGAGCTTTAAATTGCCAGTTTCACATGCTTAAGTACCAACAGTATTTAATGGCTCAGTTAAAACAGAAAATGCTTGCAAGCTCAGAAGCTCCTGATTGTAAAGAAATGCAGGATTTATTGCATGCAGTTGAACAGGTGGGAAGACATACTCTGCAATGTGGTTTTGATTCTTTAGAGGCCTCTTGTAGAGCCGCTGTTACAGGTTCTGTGATTCGAAGACATGCTTGGTTAAAAGAACAAAGTTTACCTGATCATATTAAGGCAAAATTATTGGATGCTCCTTTACAGCATGATACTTTGTTTGGTGTTAAGGCAGAAGAGGTGTTAAAGAAAATGGAGGATAAAGCTAAATCTATGCAAACAGTCAAGGATTTCTTACAGGTACAGCCACCTTGGTTTAGCAGAAATTAGCCAACAAAGAATTGGTCCTTTCTAGTGTCAGACAGGCCACAGAGAGGCAGATACAGATGCCCAAGAGGCAGATCTCAACCCCAAGGCTCAAACAGACAACGACAGTGGGGCACCTGAACCCCAAAAGGTGGTGAGGACAAGTCTCAACCTTACAGGAAACAGTCACAATGACTTTCCCCTTCGTACGCTAAGCATGACCCTTTTGGAAGCCCCCTTAGGGGGAAAACTAGCACTTTTTTTCTCAAAACTGACAAACAATCACCCAGGACAAATGGGTCCTGAATATTGTGTCTCAAGGTTACAGATTCCACTTTCATACTTTACCAAGGCTAAAAGGAATACCAGACCTGCCACAAAATCAATGGGCAGAGGCACAAAATAAAATTTCAGCCCTCATGGACATGAGAGCTATTCAAAAAGTACCACAACAGGAACAAGGACAAGGATTTTACTCAAGACTCTTCCTGGTCCCCAGAAAGGACAAGGCCTGGAGGCCCATACTAGACCTTTCAATTCTGAATACTTACCTGGATATTCCGAAATTCAAAATGTTGACATTGCAGCAGCTTCTACCCATGCTGGGCAGGAAGGCTTGGCTTGTTATCTGGACCTCAAAGAGGCATACCTGCATGTCCGTATCAGACAAAATTGCAGAAGATACCACGGATCCAAAGCTGGTACAATGCACTACCAATTCTCTGCACTGCCCTTTGGCTTATCTACTGTGCTCAGGGTCTTCACAAAGTGCCTGGCACCAGTAATTGCATTTTGCAGACAAAAAGAAATTCAAATATATCCATACCTGGACGACTGCCTCATTCAAGCAGAGACAAAGGACATTCTTCTACAGCATCTGGCATTTGTAAAAAGGTTGCTAATTTCTCTAGGGTACACAGTAAACGAAAAGAAGTCAAAACTAGTGCCCTCGCAACAGATTATATTCCTGAGTGCCAGCTTAAATACAACGGCCCAGATGGCTTACCTCACGGCAGACAAACAATTTCAACTAACTCAATATTTTCAGTTGCTGGCAAGAAAGTCCCATCTCCCTGAAAGAAAAATTCTGCAGGCCCTGGGATTCATGGCATCCTGCATACTACTAATACCATATGCCAGACTGCATATGAAGAAATTACAATGGTACCTGAAAAGTGTTTGGACTCAACACTCTCACAGTTTAGAAGCAGTAATACCAATGATTCCCTGCCTACAACAGGAGTATCGACGGTGGGCACAGGCATGTCACCTAAACAAGCGTCAGCCTTTTACCCAACCCACAGCCAGGCAAACTCTAACAACAGATGCTTCGGATTACGTCTGGGTAGCACACATGGCAGGAAAATGCATTCAGGGCAAGTGGACCACAGACCAGATGCATCTTCACATCAATCAAAAAGAGATGTTGGCTGTTCAAAATGCCCTAACAGCTTTCAAGGACCTTCTACATCCAGGACAATTACTACTAAAGACAGACAACACCACAGTAATGTGGTACATAAACAAGCAAGGGGGCACTCATTCTTATCCCCTATGCAGGCAAGCCATGACCTTGTGGAACACAGCTCTAGCGTATCAAGTCCACCTGCAAGCACAATTCCTGCCAGGAAAGAAAAATACTCTGGCTTATGATCTAAGCAGAAATATCATGGACCCTCACGAATGGAAATTGAATCCACAAATCTTCAGCATGGTAACGCAAAAGTGGGGATGCCCAGACATAGATCTTTTTACCTCCCCACTGAATTGCCAACTACAAAAATTCTGCACAAGGACTTATCACAACAAAGCATGGAAAGTGGATGCTCTTCTGTTCAGCTGGAAAAACCTAAAAGTTTATGCCTTCCCGCCACTGCCTCTCTTTTCAAAGATACTCCTAAAAGCCAGACAAGAAAAAACACAGATGATCCTGATTGCTCCAGACTGGCCACGCCAGCAATGGTACCCTATTTTAAGGAACTTGGCTCAAGGCCCACCATGAATTTTGCCTCAAATTCCACACCTTCTGACTCAACAAAACAATCAGATTCTGCACGGTCAGCTCAAAACCCTAAACCTGGCTGCATGGCAGATACATTAGTCAAACGGGCAACACCTCTCTCTAAAGCTGTAATGGATGTCATTTTGGAGGCCAGGAGGCCTAGCACCAGGAAAGCTTACTCAGAAAAATGGAAGAGATTCTGCGCCTGGATCCAGGCTCAAAGCCTTGACCCTCTTGTTCCAAACATTCCTCAGATTTTACAATACTTAACTGAGATGCTGGACAGAGACCTATCCTTCTCATCAGTTAAGACCCACGCCTTTGCCATTTCAGCACATTACAACACGGATCCTCCTTTATTCTCTCATCCCTTGCTAAAGCAGTACCTCAGAGAGGCTAAAAACATAAGACCACCCCGGAGAGCACCAACACCAACTTGGGACCTCAATTTCGTTTTGGAAAAACTGACCCTACTACCTTTTGAGCCAGCCAATACAGCCGATCTAAAATTTTTATCATGGAAAACAGCTCTGCTCCTGGCAGTAACTTCAGCACGAAGAGTCTCAGAGCTACAGGCATTAATGGCAGTGGAACCTTTTATAATTTTTCATCAGGACAGGGTATCTTTAAGGACAAACCCTACCTTTATGCCAAAGGTGGTATCTAGTGTGGCTCTTAACCAAACCATCCATTTGCCAACTTTTTATCCAAACCCCCAGAATAAAGGGGAGAAACTTCTGCATTCTTTGGACATACACAGGCAGCTACACTTCTACTTGGACAAAACAAAGGCTTTCAGGAAAACTGAGCAACTGTTTGTAGCATATGCGGCAGGATCACAGGGCAAGGCTATCTCAAAGCAGACTATATCCAAATGGATAGGACACTGTATTCGGTACTGCTACACACAGCATGGAACATCAGTCCAAATAACATTAGGCCACATTCCACCAGGGCAACAGCCACTTCAACAGCCTTCCTCAGAGGAGTACCTACCAAGGAAATTTTGGAGGCTGCAACTTGGAGTTCAGTGCACACCTTTACCAAACATTACTATCTGCCTCTTTACTCTAAATCCAGAGCAGGATTTGCCACTGCAGTTCTACAGGGCCTCATAGCCAATCCTAACTCTTTATAGACCAGCCACCCAACCTCAGCTTTGGGATTCTACCCAAGTGTAATGACTGCAGCAGTGTAACACGATGAACATAGACTAGTACAGTTTTGTACCTACCATAAATGTAGATGTTCGAGTGTTCACACTGCTACAGTCCAGGTTACCCTCCCTCCATCCCCTGTGAACTAGCTGGACTTATCTATACCTTTCTATCCTATACAACCTTTGGGGTGTATTTGCTGGTAACTGAAGGTATTGTTTTTATTGTATATTTTTGATAAGCAATATGTATTGCCTACCTACTTGGGGGCACCTGACATCTGGGGCAAGAAAAACTGAAGAAAATGGTGTTGGGTGCATCTTATATACCCCTGGCGCACTGACGTCAGGGAAGAAGCGACCGCAACCGACGCCGGACCAAGACTTTGGAACTCAGGCCGACTGCGGGACCGCCTGACGGCAGGATAACCCAAGTGTAATGACTGCAGCAGTGTGAACACTCGAACATCTACATTTATGGTAGGTACAAAACTGTACTTTCCAGGGATTCTTTCCCTGGTCAATCCTACCAGCGCTCCTGAAGAACGGCCCAACTCCTTTCCTCTGGAGGTGGTTGGGGGACGTTTCGCCTTGTACCCTTCTGCCTAGCTAACCATCACCACCGATTCTTGGGTACAAAGGATCATAACCAGAGGTTATCATATCCCCTTCGATCTTTGTCCCGTCCCTTCAAAAATCTTCCCGACGTTCCACCCAGTCAAAGGGAAGAAGCAGCACTAGAGATAGAAAAGCTGCTAAGAAAAAGAGTCATCCAAATAGTCCCTCCAGACCAGATAGGATCCGGATTCTACTCAAGACTATTTTTGCTGCCAAAGAAAACCAGGGACTGGAGACCAATTTTGGATCTCAGTGTATTGAACAATTTTGTGAGAGTACTAAAATTCCAGATGGTCACTATACAGTCTGTCCTCCTGCTTTTGGAAAAAGATGATTGGATGTGATCTATAGATCTTCAAGATGCGTACTACCACATAAAAGTGGACAGACCATCAAGAAGATTTCTGCGCTTTCGTGCGGGAACCAGTCACTACCAGTTCAGAGTACTGCCCTTCGACTCTGTACAGCCCCCAGAGTGTTCACAAAGTGCATGGCAATCGTCACAGATCACTTGTGACTTCAAGGATTCCAGGTGTTTCCATACCTAGACGACGGGCTCATTTCCACCCCCACCAGACATCTACTGGAAAAAGCCCTGGTATACTCCCTCCTCACTGCTCAAAGGCTAGGCATAACCATAAACTGGCAGAAATCCAATCTCACCCCATCTCAGTCAACAGAATTCATAGGGGTTATCCTGGACACAAAAAACTGCAGAGCTGCTAATCCAGAGCACAGAAATTTAAGGATAAAGCAACAGCTAATTCCAATCCTTTCAAAGGAAAAATACACGGCTCACTCGGTTCTACAGCTGTTGGGTTCCATGGCAGCCTCCATCACCATTGTTCCCCTGGCCAGGTTTCACATGAGGCTTCTACAATGGCTACTGCTCACCCAATGGTATCCTTTTCAGCATTCTCTTTCAGCCATGATTCGAGTAACCCACAGGTGCAAACAGGATTTAAATTGCTGGATGACACACAATCTCTCACAATGGTCTCGCCCCCCCCCCCCCGCAGCAACCCAAGGCCACAGTGACCACGGACGCCTCCCTGATGGGCTGGGGGGGCTATGTCAGGGACAGACAGCCCAAGGCACTCGGTCACAACTGAAGGCCCATCTGCATATAAATGTTCTAGAGTTGAGGGCAGTGCTTCTGGCATTGCAAGCATTCCATCTCCTGCTGTCGTCTGGGACAGTTGCGATTCAGTCAGACAACATGGCGGTGGTCTGGGACATCAACAAGCAAGATGGAACCAAATCTTACCCCCTTTGTCAAGAGGCCATGAGGATATGGCGATGGCTACCAACCGTTTTCTTCTAGCAACGCACATTCCCGGGAGTTCCAACGTGATGACAGACAGACTCAACAGGTGCATTCTTCAACCTCATGAGTGGCCCCTGAATCCCTTGATAGTGGCGGAGATCTTCCACCGCTGGGGCCGTCCTTGCTGCGACCTCTTTGCATCCCTGACCAACTACAAATGCAGCAACTACTTCACCCTGATTCCCCCTCCGGGACAGTCACCCAGGGATGCTCTAGTCCACGATTGGCCTTCGGGTATTCTCTACGCATTTCCCACCCTTTCCTCTCATTCCCCAGTTTCTGAAGAAAGTCCGGCGGTTGAAGAGCAAGGTAATCTTCATAACACCATATTGGCCACGACAGATTTGGTTCCCTTTCCTTTGGCCTCACCTACTAGATCGACCATGGATTCTCCATCCAATCCCGGAGTTGATCTCACACCTCAGTTCCTGATTCATCCCAATCTGAACAGCCTGAAGCTAACGGCTTGGCTACTCCAATTCCCTCGATTGCCAGGCAGTATGATCTTTCTTTACTAGTACGTGATATTCTCATGGCTTTTCATAAGTCTTCCACTAGAATTACTTATCTGAGCAAGTGGAAAAGATTTACCTGTTGGCTGAAAGATAAACAAGTAGACCCCTTTTTCAGCACCAGTGTCGATAATACTAGATTATCTGGCCGACCTGTTTCAATCAGGTCTATCGGCCTCTAGCATTAGAGTTCATTTGGCTGCAATTTCTAATTGTCATGAGGGTGTCCAAGATTCCTCTCTTATGTCCCATAAATTGTGCAAGACCTTCATAAAAGGTGTGAATCATCTGAAGCCACCTTTTAGAGAACCTATTCAACCATGGGATTTATTAGTTCTACAAGCTCTGACAATGGCACCTTTTGAACTAGCCTTTTCTTGCGACCTCAAGTATTTGTCATGGAAAACCTTGTTTTTGGTCGCTATTACTTCTGCCAGATGTATTTCTGAACTTCAAGCTTTATGTATCAAGAGTCCATACTTGATTTTTCATAGAGATAGTGTCTCTGAGAACTAATCCGTCATTTCTGCCTAAAGTGATCTGTGAAATGTACATTAATCAAGCCATTGAATTGCCAGTTTTCTTTCCCAGCCATTCAAACAGAGTAGAGTATTGCCTACATACCCTAGATATACACAGGCAAATCCATTTTTATTTAAACAGGACTAAACCCTTTCGTAAATCTGACCAGTTATTTTTGGCCTTTTCTGGATCTAGATTAGGATCGGCTGTTGCTAATGTCACATTAGCTAGATGGTTGAAGGACTGTGTGACCTTTATTTACACACAACGTAATATCTCGTTGCCTACTACCATGAAAGCTCATTCAACAAGGTCAGTGGCAACTTCTGCTGCCTTCCATGCCATAGCTTCTGTACATGACATCTGTGCAGCTGCAACTTGGGCTACGCCTCATACCTTCACCAATCATTTCAAATTGGATTTGGCCTCCAGGGGAAGAGCATCTTTCGGTTCTGTGGTGCTCAGGAATGTTCGTCCATGAGAGCCTCCCAGGAATAGAGGTAGCTGGGGACTCTGTCCCATGCGTAAGGAATGAACGAGGATTAACAATATCCGATAAAGAAGTTATGTCTTACCATAATGTTAAATCTGTATTGTTGATCCTCGTTCAGTCATTACGACCCTCCCTCCCCCTCCTGTGGTTTCTCGTAGATCTCACCATCCTGTTCTCTTAGGTTATTTGACCAGAGGTAGCCTCTACCTTCGTTAACTTGCAAACTCAATCTGAGGTAACAGGGAGAGGGGATTGTGGGTAAGAGTTTAGCTCGAGAGTTTGAAGCTGATGCGAGCTTGGAAAATGGCTGGCTCAGTTCCGAACTCGAAACCGATACCCATGCATAATGACTGAACAAGGATCAACAATACAGATGGAATGTTATGGTAAGACATAACTTCTTTTTTTATATGCTGAAGTACCGGCAACATATTATGGAACTTATTAAACAAAAAGTGGCAGCCTTTACAGACTGTGCAGAAAATAAAGAATTGTAGGAGCTTATGCACTCTGCAAGCCAAGTCAGCAAGCATACTTTGCAGTGTGGCTTTGATGGCCTAGAAGCATCTTGCAGGGCAGCAGTCACTGGCTGTGTACTGAGAAGGCATGCTTGGCTCAAGGTGCAGACCTTGCCATACCATGTCAGATCAAAGTTACGAGACTCTCCTTTGAACAAGGACAGTTTGTTTGGCACCAAAGCAGAAGAGGTTCTTAAAAGATTGAAGAAAAAGCTAAGTCTATGCAAACTGTTAAAAGAATTCTTACAAGTGCAACCTCCTAGATTCATTAGGCATAGCCCTTCCAAACACTGGTCCTTTCCAGCCCTCTCAAACCAGACCCAGGGGAAACAGACCACCCAGACTACAGTCTCAGAGTATGCAGAGATCTAAGCAATGGAGTGCCTCCACCCTTAAAGAAGGGAGTGGTAAGCCACCTCCTTATGGAAAAAACTCAAAATTACTTCCTTACTCCACTCCCCAGCCCTGCCCAATTGCTTGTGCCCCTAGGGGGAAAACTTGCCTTTCATGCAAAAAACTGAATGTCCATCACACAGGACCTGTGGGTCCTCAACATTGTATCCCAGGGGTACACATTTTATTTCCATTCACTGCCAACCCCAAGCGGGTTTTCAGACCTTCCTCCAAACCAGTGGACAGAGGCTCAAAGCCAAGTAGCTTCCCTGCTCAATATCAGAGCTATTCAGCCAGTTCCAGCAGTTCCAGTAGAACAGAGGGGTCAAGGATTCTACTCCAGACTCTTCCTGATACCCAGGAAGCAGGGCTCTTGGCGCCCAATCCTGGATCTTTCAATTCTCAACACCTTCCTGGTGGTACCAAAATTCAAAATACTTACCCTGCAACAGCTTCTTCCTATGCTAGCCAAGGATGCCCGGTTAGTCACCCTAGACTTAAAAGAAGCCTATCTGGACATCCCCATAAGGGAGTCATGCAGGAAGTATCTACGTTTCAGGGGAGGATCTATGCATTATCAGTTCTCTGCACTTCCCTTTGGCTTATCTACTGCGCCCAGAGTTTTCACAAAATGGCTGGCTCCAGCCATTGCATACTGCAGGCAGTGAAATATCCAGATTAACCCGTACTTGAACGACTGCCTGATTCAGGCGGACAGTCAGGAATTGCTGTTGCAGCACCTGACATATGTAAAACACCTTCTCACTTCCTTGGGGTACACCATCAACGAAAAGAAATCAAAACTGGTACCCAGTCAAAAGATTGTGATCCTGGGAGAAAGCTTGGACACAACATCCCAGATGGCATTCCTCACTTCAGAAAAATAAGTCTGACAGCCTACTTCAAACCAATGGCCACCAGAACCCAGCTATCCACAAGAAAAATACTGCAGGCCCTAGGGTTCATGGCCTCATGTATACTGCTAATTTCATATGCAAGACTGCATAATGAAGAAACTTCAGTGGTACTTAAAAAGTCTTTGGTGCCAGCATTCTCAGGACCTGGAAACAGTCATTCCTATCATACCCTGTCTAAGGACAGAGTTCCTTTGGTGGGCAGAAGCATGCAACCACAATAAAAGGACTGCCCTTTTCTCAACCCCACACCACCCAGACCCTAACCACAGATGCATCAGACTATGCCTGGGGAGCACACATGGACTGCAAATGCATTCAGGGCCACTGGAGCCCAAGTCAAATTCATCTGCACACCTAAAAGAGATGCTAGCTGTGCAGAACGCCTTGACAGCTTTCAGATCCCTACTGTTTCCAGGACAACTGCTAATAAAAACAGACAATACAACAGTTATGTGGTACATCAGCAAGCAGGGGGGGAACCCACTCTACAGGTAAGCCATAGCCCTGTGGCACACGGCCTTGGACATGCAAATCCATCTGCAGGCTCAATTCCTGCTAGGCAAACAAAACTCACTGGCAGACAACTTAAGCAGAAATCTCCTAGACCCACATGAGTGGCAATTGGAGCACAGCACCTTCAGCCTTCTGATTCAGAAATGGGGGACCCCAGAGGTGGATCTCTTTGCCTCCGTCAACAACCACCAGCTCAGCAAATTCTGCACCAGGGATACTCACAGCAGGGCCTGGAAAGTGGATGCCCTATCTTTTCATTGGGTAAATCTCTCAATCTATGCCTTTCCCCCTCTGCCCCTTCTCTCAAGACTATTACTCAAGATAAGACAGGACAGACCAAGGACAATTGTGATTGCCCCAGACTGACCACGCCAGCACTGGTACCCATTCCTGCGCAGCTTGTCATCGGTGCCACCCTGGCACCTACATCAGAACCCCCCAACCCTGCTCTCTCAGCAGGAGGGGCAGATTTTGCTGCCACAACTGCAAACCCTAGGTCTTGCAGCCTGGCTTATTCCTTGAATTCTCCCCCCAGCAACCCTAAGCAAGCAGGTGCTGGGCGTCATTCTGGAAGCCAGAAGACCCATTACAAGAAAATCCTGTGCTGATAAGTGGAAAAGGTTCTGCTCCTGGATTCAATCTAAAGAGATTATTTAGCAGATCTACTCCACAAAGGCCTGTCCTTCTCCTCCATTAAGATACATGTCTCAGCCATTTCGGCTCATTACAATACTGAGCCACCTCTCTTCTCGCACCCTCTTATCAAACAGATCCTGAGAGGGGCAAACAACTTAAGGCACCAAGGAGAGCACCCACACCTGCTTGGGACCTTAACTTTGTACTGGAAAAGCTCACGCTACCCCCCTTTGAACCTGCTGCATCAGCTGAGTTAAAATTCCTCTCTTGGAAAACAGCCTTGCTTCTGGCCATCACTTCAGCTAGAAGAGTGTCTGAGCTACAAGCACTTATGGCTGTGGAACCCTTCATTATTTTTCATGCTGACAGGGTTTCCCTCAGGACTAACCCTTCTTTTATGCCTAAAGTGGTGTCCATTGTGGCTCTCAGCCAATCCATCCATTTGACACCTTTCTTCCCTAATCCTCAAAATAAAGGGGAAAGGATCCTGCACTCCTTGGACGTGCACAGACCGCTCAGATTCTACCTTGATAGAACTAAGTCCTTCAGAAAATCTGATCAGTTACTAGTCAGCTTTGCAACAGGGGCAGAGGGCAAGGCCATTTCAAAACAAACAATTTTCAAATGGATAGCACACTTCATCCATTTCTGCTACAAGCACCATGGGAAACCAACCCCTCAGGGGGTCAGAACACATTCCACTAGAGCAACATCTACCTCTACAGCATTTCTCAGGGGAGTCCCTACCAGGGACATCCTGGAAGCTGCTACCTGGATTTCTGTACACACCTTCACCAGGCATTACCACCTGCCTTTCTTTTCCAAATCCTGGGCATGTTTTGCAACAGCAGTCCTGTAAGGCATACTAGCCAGCCCTATCTCTTCGTGACTGCTTCCACCCTTCCTCAGCTTTGGGAATCCACCCAAGTGTGATGACTGCAACAGTGAAACATGAAGAACATATTATAGTTGTGTACACTTACCATAAATGTAGATGTTCAAGTGTATTCACTTTGCAGTCCTGGTTTCCCTCCCTCCAGCCCCTGGTTTTCTCTCTTTGTCTGTCTCCTGTCTATGGCTATTACTCGCCCCTTTCAGGGGTATTGGTATTGGTATTTACTTTTTACTGGTGGTGTTTTCCCCGGCATAACTTGGCTCTCTATTTGAGGGGCTCCTGACATTTGGGCCAAGAAAAACTGATGTAATGCCGTCGGCTGCCTGTTTTTATACCCCTGACGACCTGACGTCAGTCCTGTAGTGACAGCATCCAATGCAGAAATACCAAGTCTTTGGTATTCGGGCTGACTGAGGGCTACCTGCAGGCAGATAACCCAAGTGTGATGACTGCAACAGATTTTAACATATTAGCCTGACAATTCAAAATTCTGAAAATTGAAGTTGCTGTAAGCATACACTTTGTCCCATACTTATCCGTTATCTTTGTCAGAAAGTGAGTGATTGGAATTAATCCTGCTGCTGCTTAACATTTAATTAACTAAAGCTGTAGTTGCTGGATCAAGTTTTGGATGAGTGTGTAAAAACTTGAAAAACTGAGGAACTTTATACAATTTATCTGCCTTTGTGTTCCCACTGAAAACACTATCTCATTCTGGAAGTAGTCTCAGAGAAAGAGGAAAAAACATCATAGGTAGATTTAGATACCGTGCTCTCCCTTGAATTTGAATCAGAAATCTGAGGGGGGAAAACTGCATATGTCCTTTCATCTTCCTTTCCAGATTCAGAACCTTAAATTTCTTCAGAAAAAGAGGAATCCCTTTTTCTGTTACCAGAAACTACCTTATAAAAAGGATCAGTAGCCTGATTTAGGCCCTGAGCAAGACCTACTAAACTACTTCTGTCTGGGGAAATGTGAGTTGGAATAGATTCATGTTCTGTTTCTTTTTGAGAGAAAAAAAATTAAACCAACAGGGTTGTTAATGTCAGCAACAGGTTCCCCAGAAATGGGCACACCATTCTGACTAAACCGGTAACCCCAGGTGCTCCCTCTCCCAGGACCAGTGAGAGTGGTTCTTCCATGCCAAGTGATGGGACCCCATCAGCCACAGAGGATGTGAATAACCCCTGGTTCATAGTGGCAGTAAAGGCTACACCAGAGAAAACAGGGAAAAAGATGAGTGGTCTGAACACCCAGCTTTGACCATAGCAGAGTCACCCACCTGTAGCAAATTGCTTGTCTGCTTTTGTGGCAAAGGCTGTTTGCTTAACTATTCATGGCTAGTAGAAGGGAAGAAGATAGTACCGTTAGTTTGCTCCATGGTCAAGTTGAAAATGGTGCTTTTTTCTTGCTGAAAATAAACAGCACAAACTGATAAAATGTAAAGTTCTAAAAAGTCCCTCAGAAATTTACAGCCATCTTAAAACAACTGTACCCCCTGCCCACCAATTGGCATATCACACAATCTAATGGTTTATCCTGTTTTTACTGAAGTGATTATGCTGTGTATTCCATTAAGTCAGGGAAATCAAGTGGTCCAGGCCCATATGGCTTAAACCCTAAACTTTATAATTGCTGCACAAGACTGTAGTCCCACTCGTACTCCACTTTTACAGTGGGGTTTTTAGTGGAGAGGCATAGTCTCTTCAGTTGTTGGCCATTGTTAATTTCCAGACTACAGTATGATGATTGTGTAAGCAAGGACTTTCTGACCAATTTCAGTCAGAAATGTGGAAGTTGTTTTTTGCTGTACTGTTAGCAGTCTGCATAGAGTTGATCTGGATACTTTCAGTTGGCACAGACCAACAGTGGATTTTGAGAAAGGACATGCATCAGATTCCACGTGGACAGCCACTTGTATCCTTGCTTACTGCCAAAATGTCATGGTACTCTTATTAATCATCCCTGTTTTGATACCAGGGTTTTCACTCAACACAAACCGTGTGGGTGGCGCAGTGGTTAATGTTGCCTCACAGCAAGAGATTCTCCTGTCCCATTCTTGGCTGGGGTGCCTTCTGTGCGGAGTCTGCATGATGTTCATCGTGCATACAGCTGCAGTAATCACAGATGGGTTCTCTGCCGTCAGGCGGTCCCTCAGTCGGCCGAATTCCAAAGTCTTGGTCCGGCGTCGGTTGTCGTCGCTTTCTCTTCTGATGTCAGTGAGGCCAGAGTATATAAGAGACAGCCGACGCCATGTTCTCCAGTCTTTTTTGCCGCGCAGTGCCCGAAGCAGAAGCAGTTCGCAAGTGCCGGTCGGCCAGCTCCTGAATTACGAAAATTTTGGAAACTGAAGTCTTCATTAAAGCTAAGTACCCCGTTGGGGAAACTTTTCTTGCCTCAGACCGATGTCAGAAAAAGTTAATAATTGTATTTCTTGTGGGAAGCAAATACCACATAAGGATTTCCATTCCCTCTGCATACCTTGTTTAGGCCCAGACCACAACGTCTCGGGCTGTCGCTTTTGCGCTACCTTCAATAAACGCACTATTAAGCGTCGGGCGGAGTTCGCCCAACACTATTTTGGTAAAGCTTTTGATTATTAAATGTCGTCGGACACTCCGACTACCGTTTTGTCCAAAAAACGCAAGGAAAAGGACCGACACGCAAGGCCCGCTGTCCCCGCTGACACCACACCAAAACAGGCTACACGTGGTCCGGTTCTCAGCGAGATGCCTTTGCAGTCCCTGACTACCGACGACACTCCATTGGCGGTGTCCTCTGTACCCGAGACTGCTGGGACCTCGGCCCTTTCCCAGACTACAACCACCGAAGCCTTTGCTAATGTTGAGCTTACTAATGTGGACAGGTCCACCTCCACCCATGGTGTCTTCAGACCCTCATCTTCTTTTTATATTAAGGCCTTTACTAAATCCAAAGCAGCCAGGCATCCCAAGAGGCCTGTTGCATAGGGCCCATCTCCAGGTCCCATGCCTAAAAAACAGATGCTTAAAATGGCTGAGGATTTAATTACTCTTATCAGAGGTTCTCAATCCCCTCCAGATAAGAGACCCAGAGTGGAGGAAGATTCTCCCTCTTCTGATCAGGGATCCATTTTATCAGAACATTCTGATGCAGAGGAACACTCTTACTCCCCTTTTGAGGATTTGGATGCAGAACAGTCCATCTCTTCTGTATCCCCTCCTGAGGATTTTTCCTTTGGGGAAACCTTGCACACCTTGAGGGAACACTTCCATTGGGAAGGCCAAGACTTTTCAGATTCCAAGAAAAGACTTAGGGAATTTCTTTTGTTACCTCAACACAGACCTCTAGCGATACCCCCTGTTTTGGACATACTTGATGATGTTTATTCTGAGGCTTGCCTTAACCCGGATTCTCTGCCTCCTGCACCAGTCAAACCTGATCGGTATTACAGAGTACCCAACTCTCACCAATTTCTCTTCAAAAGCCATAATGCTGACCCTGAAACCATTTCACAAGGCCCCAAGGGATTGAAGGCCTCCACTGTCAAAAATCCACTTCCTGCAGAAAGGGAGTCAAGATCTTTAGAAAGGTGGGGTAAAAAGGTTTATACCTCGGCCACCCTAGCCATGAGGGCCTTAAATTGTCAGTTTCATATGCTTAAATATCAACAGTTCCTGTTATCACAATTAAGGAATAAAATGACTCAACCTGAACAACCAGATTTAAAGGAGTTACAGGATATGATGCATAGTGCAGAGCAAGTGGGTAAACACACTTTATAATGTGGTTATGATGCCCTAGAGGCTTCAACTAGAGCAGCTGCTACAGGATCAGTCATTCGCAGACATGCCTGGCTTAGAGAACAAAACTTGCCTGATCATGTGAAAGCTAAACTTCTAGATGCTCCTTTACAAAAGGATGTGCTGTTTGGTACTAATGCTGAGGAGATACTACGGAAAATGGAAGAAAAAGCCAAATCTATGCAAACTGTCAAAGCCTTTTTACAGGTCCAACCACCACGTTTTAGCAGAAATTGTCCTTCAAAAAACTGGTCCTTTCCAGCCACTGACAAGCCCCAAAGAGGTAGATACAGATGCACAAGGGGCAGAGGGCAATCACAAGGATCATATAGAGGACGACAGTGGCAAACTCCAGCACCAAGAGGTGGCGAGGACAGTGCACAACAATACAGGAAGCAAACCCAATGACTCCCTCATTTCCATGCCAAGCACGTCTCAGCTGCCAGCACCTTTGGGAGGAAAGCTAGCATTATTTGCAGCCAATTGGCATATTGTCACAACAGACAAATGGATCCTGGACATTATAAACCGAGGCTACAAATTTCATTTTCACACTCTTCCAAAAATGAGAGGCATGCCAAACCTGCCACAGAATCAAAGGGCAGAGGCACAACTACAAATTTCAAAGCTCATAAGCATGAGAGCTATTCAAGAGGTACCTACTCACGAACAAGGTCAAGGTTTTTATTCAAGACTTTTTCTGGTACCAAGAAAAGGAACCGACTGGAGACCCATTTTGGACTTATCCATCCTAAACACATTTCTACTCGTACCAAAATTCAAGATGCTCACATTACAGCAACTGGAGTTTTGGCTGGTAACATTGGACCTCAAGGAGGCATACCTGCATGTCCCAATCAGACAAAGCTGCAGAAGATACCTCAGATTTCTTGCAGGTTCAATCCACTATCAATTCTCTGCATTGCCCTTTGGCTTATCTACTGCGCCCAGAGTATTCACAAAGTGCCTGGCAACAGTGATTGCCTACTGCAGACTTCAAGGGATACAAATTTACCCTTATTTGGATGACTGCCAGATCCAAGCGGACAGCAAACATATAATTCTGGAACATCTGGCATATGTGACACGGTTACTGCATTCTCTGGGATACACAATCAACAAAGAGAAATCAAGGCCAACACCATCACAGAAAATAACTTTCCTGGGTGCCAACTTGGACACAAACACCCAGATGGCCTATCTTACGCCAGAAAAACAGGGGCAACTATCTCAGTACTTCAAAATACTAGCAAAAAGTACCAGGCTTACTGCAAGGAAAATCCTGCAGGCTCTGGGATTCATGGCATCTTGCATTCTTTTAATCCCATGTGCAAAGCTGCATATGAGGAAACTTCAATGGTACCTAAAAAACCTATGGTCTCAACACAGTCACAGTTTGGAAACAATAATACAAATAATCCCATGTTTGCAAAAGGAATTTCTATGGTGGGCCCAAGCATGTCAAGCAAACACAGGCCTCTCATTCTGCAAGCCTCAAGCAAAGCAGGTTATCACAACAGACGCCTCAGATTACGCCTGGGGGGTGCACATGACGGACAGGTGCATCCAGGGCAAATGGTCCCAAAAAGAAAAGCACCTTCACATCAATCAAAAAGAAATGCTAGCAGTAATAAATGCAATTACAGCTTTCAAGGACTTCCTGCTTCCAGGACAATTACTGATAAGAACAGACAACACCACAGTAATGTGGTACATAAACAAACAAGGAGGAACACATTCATACCCCTTGTGCAGACTAGCCATGACTCTTTGGAACTTGGCTCTGGAATGGCAAATCGAACTTCAAGCACAGTACCTGCCAGGATTGGAAAACACGCTGGCAGACAAATTAAGCAGAAATATGACAGATCCACACGAATGGAAGTTACATCCTCAGGTGTTTACAGAAATAATCCAAGTGTGGGGGAGGCCAGACATAGATCTTTTTGCCTCCCACAGGAATCATCAATTGGAAAAGTTTTGTTCAAGGACCTTTCATCCAAAGGCCTGGAGAGTGGACGCCCTTTCATTCAGTTGGACAGCATGGACAGTTTACGCATTCCCACCCCTGCCTCTACTGCCCAAGGTACTTTTGAAAGCAAGAGCGGACAGACCAAAGATGATACTGATTGCTCCAGATTGGCCAAGGCAACACTGGTACCCACTGCTGAGGAGCCTAACACATACTCCTCCCTGGTCCCTACCTCTAATGCCTCTTCTGCTGACTCAGCACAGCTACAAAACTCTCCACAGTCAGCTGAAAACACTCAATCTCGCTGCATGGAAAATTCCTTAACACCACAACAGACCCTACTCTCCAAGGAGGTGCAGGATGTCATTTTGGAGGCCAGAAGGCCGTCTACCAGAAAAGCTTACTCCGCAAAATGGAAGCAGTTTTGTTCTTGGAATGAGAAAAAAGGCCAGGACCCTAGAAAACTGAACTTGCCTCAGGTATTACAGTATCTAGCTGAGCTGCTGAACAGTGGACTTTCATTTTCTTCCATAAAAATCTATGCCTCAGCCATTTCTGCAGAATACAACACGGATCCTCCTTTATTTTCTCACCCACTCTTACGACAGTTCCTCAGAGGGGCTAAGAATATTAGACCACCAAGGAAACAACCAATACCAGCCTGGGATCTTAATTACATACTAGAAAAATTAACATTGCCTCCTTTTGAACCAGCTGCCTCAACAGATTTGCAATATTTGTCCTGGAAAACTGCCTTCCTTCTGGCTATCACTTCAGCTCGAAGAGTTTCGGAACTACAGGCCCTCATGGCGGTGCAGCCCTTTCTCATTTTCCATCAGGACAGGGTTTCCCTTCGTACCAACCCATCATTTATGCCTAAAGTGGTATCCAGGGTAGCTTTAAATCAAGCCATACACCTTTCCACCTTTTACCCCAATCCTCAAAACAAAGGGGAAAGACTGCTACATTCTTTAGACATCCATAGGCAGCTACGTTACTATTTGGTCACAACAAAGTCCTTCAGGAAATCAGAACAACTCTTTGTGTCCTATGCTGTAGGGGCTCAAGGGAAGCCAGTTTCCAAGCAGACTATTTCAAAGTGGATAGGCCACTGCATACGGTTTTGTTATTCCTATCATGGGAAATCTGTTCCTACAGGTATCAGATCACACTCCACCAGGGCCACAGCTACCTCTACAGCCTTCCTCAGAGGAGTTCCTACCAAAGATATTCTGGAGGCAGCCACTTGGAGTTCTGTACATACCTTCACAAAACACTACCACCTGCCTTTATATTCCAGAACAAGAGCAGGCTTTGCCACTGCTGTTTTGCAGGGCATTCTGGCTCAACCCAGTTCCTCCTAGTAACTACCACCCTGTGCGTAGCTTTGGGACTCTACCCATCTGTGATTACTGCAGCTGTATGCACAATGAACATAGTACAGTTTTGTACCTACCATAAATGTAGATGTTAGAGTGCTAATACAGCTGCAGTACAGGTTTCCCTCCCTCCTTCCCCACTTGGTAAAGGCATGGGGCCTAACAACCTCTTCATATAACCTGACTGGGTTATCCTTCTATGGTTTATTTGCTTGCAACCACTGATTTTGGATTATATTGCATTGCATGTATACACATATAAGCATAATTTATGTATTGCCTTACTTCTGGGGGCACCTGACATCTGGGGCAAGAAAGACTGAAGAACATGGCGTCGGCTGTGTCTTATATACTCTGGCCTCACTGACATCAGAAGAGAAAGCGACGACAACCGACGCCGGACCAAGACTTTGGAATTCGGCCGACCGAGGGACCGCCTGACGGCAGAGAACCCATCTGTGATTACTGCAGCTGTATTAGCACTCGAACATCTACATTTATGGTAGGTACAAAACTGTACTTTCTCCCTACAGTGTCATGGGTTTCCTCTGGGTGCTTCACTTTCCTCCAACATTCCAAAGACATGCATCTGGAGCATTTCTCCCTGGGCCTCCACTGAAAATGGGCTGTTCCAGACTTTCCCAGTAAGCAAATGTTAAATAAACTGGACCTTTCTTCAAGTCACAGTGATGAAAGTGGACTTTTCACCCAACTTCTTGTATTGAATGTCTTCCTTTCATTCATCATTAGTGATCAGCAGGTGTCCTGTCCTCTTTCTCCTTAGTGTTATTTATTTTATTTATTTAACATTTGTTTACCAGGAAAGTTAGACTGGGACAGAGCCCATTTTCAGCAGGAGACGCAGCATATCTTTGAAATGTGGGAGAAAATCAGAGCACCCGGAGGAAACCCATACAAACGCAGGGAGGATCTGCATATTCTGCACAGAAGGCACCCCAGCTGAGAATCAAACCGGAGAACCTCCTGCTGTGAAGCAACAACACTAACCACTGAACCATTGCACTGCTCAAGAATGTTAGAATGAAGCAACAGTTCTTGCTCCCATACATCAAGACTTTATCTTTAGAACCCTGGATTAGATGCTTTAAGCAGATCCTACCATTCAGCCTGTGATAGTGAAGTAGATGCTCATCAAACTGTTGGTTCTTGTGGTATGCTTCCCTTATATCAGTCACTGAGATCTTCATGTGATTGAATGTAATTCCTTGTTGTCAAATTACAAAGTGAAGAACAAAAATGTTAAAATAAAAAAAAATGTTCATTTATATTTTTTTTACCAGGATAGCACACTATCTCAGTGAATCAGTTGTGAGTGCAGCCCGGGTAACTAGGATCACATAAGAAATGAACAAAATATATATACAGATAAAATATGTTTGAAAACAAATCTGTATACATATTTACAGATGCAACAATATGCTACAGCATTTAGTTCAGAAAACAGTTTGCAATGTCAAAACATGGATGGAAAAATGGAATAATGCTTAGATGTTCATCGTGCATACAGCTGCAGTAATCACAGATGGGTTCTCTGCCGTCAGGCGGGTCCTCGGTCGGCCGAATTCCAAAGTCTAGGTCCGGCGTCGGTTGTTGTCGCTTTCTCTCCTGACGTCAGTGAGGCAGGGGTATATAAGACACAGCCAACGCCATTTTCTTCAGTCTTTTTTGCCGCGCGGTGCCCGAAGCAGAAGCAGTTCGCAAGTGCCGGTCGGCCAGCTCCTGAATTTACGAAAAATTGGAAACCGAAGTCTTCATTAAAGCTAAGTACCCCATTGGGGAAACTTTTCTTGCCTCAGACCGATGTCATAAAAAGTTAACAATTGTATTTCTTGTGGGAAGCAAATACCGCATAAGGATTTCCATTCCCTCTGCATACCTTGTTTAGGCACCTCGGCCCAGACCCAGACTACAACCACCGAAGGCACTGTGAGCGTTGAGCTTCCTAATGTGGACAGGTCCACTTCCACCCATGGTGTCTTTAGACCTTCATCTTCCTTTTCCATTAAGGCCTTTACCAAGTCCAAATCAGCCAGGCATCCCAAGAGGCCTGTTGCACAGGGCCCATCTCCAGGCCCCATGCCTAAAAAGCAGATGTTTAAAATGGCTGAGGATTTAATTACTCTTATCAGGGGTTCCCAACCCCCTCCAGATAAGAGACCCAGAGTGGAGGAAGATTCTCCCTCTTCTGATCAGGGCTCCATTTTTTCAGAACTTTCTGATGTAGAGGAACACTCTTACTCCCCTTTTGAAGATTCTGATGCAGAGCAGTCCATTCCTTCAGTATCTCCTCCTGAGGATTTTTCTTTTGGGGAAACCTTGCACACCTTGAGGGAACACTTCCATTGGGAAGGCCAAGACTTTTCTGATTCCAAGAAAAGATTTGGGGAATTTCTTTTGTTACCTCAACACAGACCTCTGGCGATACCTCCTGTTTTGGACATACTTGATGATGTTTATTCGGAGGCTTGCCTTAATCCGGATTCCCTGCCTCCTGCCCCAGTCAAACCTGATAGGTACTACAGAGTTCCTTACTCTCACCAATTTCTTTACAAAAGCCATAATGCTGACCCTAAAACCATTTCTCAAGGCCCCAAGGGAATGAAGGCCTCTACTGCTAAGAATCCACTACCTTCCGAAAGAGAGTCAAGAAGAGTCAAGATCCTTAGAAAGGTTGGGAAAAAAGGTATATACCTCGGCCACCCTAGCCATGAGGGCCTTAAATTGTCAGTTTCATATGCTTAAATATCAGCAGTTTCTGTTATCACAATTAAGAAATAAAATGTCTCAACCTGAACAACCAGACTTGAAGGAGTTGCAGGATATGATGCATAGTGCAGAACAAGTGGGTAAACACACCTTACAATGTGGTTATGATGCCCTAGAGGCCTCAAGTAGAGCTGCTGTTACAGGATCAGTCATTCGTAGACATGCTTGGCTTAGGGAACAAATCTTGCCTGATCATGTGAAAGCTAAACTATTAGATGCTCCTTTACAAAAGGATGTGTTATTTGGTACTAATGCTGAGGAGATACTACGGAAAATGGAAGAAAAAGCCAAATCTATGCAAACTGTCAAAGCTTTTCTACAGGTTCAACCACCACGTTTTAGCAGAAATTGGCCTTCTAAAAACTGGTCCTTTCCAGCCACTGACTAGCCCCAAAGAGGTAGATACAGGCGCACAAGGGGCAGAGGACAATCACAAGGATCATATAGAGGCAGACAATGGCAAACTCCAGCACCAAGAGGTGGCGAAGACCGTGCACAACAATACAGGAAACAAACCCAATGACTCCCTCCTTTCCATGCCAAGCAAGTCTCAGCTGGCAGCACCCTTGGGAGGAAAACTGGCATTATTTACAAGAAATTGGCATATTGTCACAACAGACAAATGGATCCTGGACGTTATAAACAGAGGCTACAGATTTCATTTTCACACTCTCCCAAAAATGAGAGGCATGCCAAACCTGCCACACAATCAAAGGGCAGAGGCACAACTACAAATTTCAAAGCTCATAGACATGAAAGCTATTCAAGAGGTACCTATTCACGAGCAAGGTCAAGGCTTTTACTCCAGGCTATTTCTGGTACCAAGGAAAGGATCCGACTGGAGACCCATTTTGGACTTATCCATCCTAAACACATTCTTACTCGTACCAAAATTCAAGATGCTCACATTACAGCAGCTTCTTCCCATGCTGGGCAAGGAGTTTTGGCTGGTAACATTGGACCTCAAGGAGGCATACCTGCATGTCCCAATCAGACAAAGCTGCAGAAGATACCTCAGATTTCTTGCAGGTTCAATACACTATCAATTCTCTGCATTGCCCTTTGGCTTATCTACTGCGCCCAGAGTATTCACAAAATGCCTGGCATCAGTAATTGCCTACTGCAGACTTCAAGGGATACAAATTTACCCTTATTTGGACGACTGCCTGATCCAAGCGGACAGCAAGCACATACTTCTGGAACATCTGGCTTATGTAACACGGTTACTGCAGTCTCTGGGATACACAATCAACAAAGAGAAATCCAGGCTAACACCATCTCAGAAAATAACTTTCCTGGGTGCCAATTTGGACACAAACACCCAGATGGCCTATCTTACGCCAGAAAAACAGGGGCAACTAACTCAATACTTCAAAATACTAGCAAATTGTACCAGGCTTACTGCAAGGAAAATCCTGCAGGCTCTGGGATTCATGGCATCTTGCATTCTTTTAATCCCATGTGCAAAGTTGCATATGAGGAAACTTCAGTGGTACTTAAAAAAACCTTTGGTCTCAGCACAGCCACAGTTTGGAAACAATAATACCAATAATTCCATGTTTGCAAAAGGAATTTCTATGGTGGGCCCAAGCATGTCAAACAAACACAGGTCTCCCATTCTGCAAGCCTCAAGCAAATCAAGTCATCACAACAGACGCCTCAGTACGCCTGGGGGGCTCACATGACAGACAGGTGCATTCAGGGCAAATGGTCCCAAAAGGAAAAGCACCTTCACATCAATCAAAAAGAAATGCTAGCAGTGATAAATGCAATTACAGCTTTCAAGGACTTCCTGTAACCAGGACAATTACTGATAAGAACAAACAACACCACAGTAATGTGGTACATAAACAAGGAGGAACACATTCATACCCCCTGTGCAGACTAGCCATGACACTTTGGAACTTGGCTCTGGAATGGCAAATCGAACTTCAAGCACAGTACTTGCCAGGTTTGGAAAACACGCTGGCAGACAATCTAAGCAGAAATATGACAGATCCACACGAATGGAAGTTGCATCCTCAAGTGTTTACAAAGATAATCCAAGCGTGGGGGAGGCCAGACATAGATCTCTTCGCCTCCCACAGGAATCATCAGTTGGAAAAGTTTTGTTCAAGGACCTTTCATCCAAAGGCCTGGAGAGTGGACACCCTTTCATTCAGTTGGACAGCATGGACAGTGTACGCTTTCCCACCTCTGCCTCTTCTGCCCAAGGTGCTCTTGAAAGCAAGAGCAGACAGACCAAGATGATACTGATTGCTCCAGACTGGCCAAGACAACACTGGTACCCACTCCTGAGGAGCCTAACACATACTCCTCCCTGGTCCCTACCTCTAATGCCTCTTCTGCTGACTCAGCACAGCTACAAAACTCTTCACAGTCAGCTGAAAACACTCAATCTCGCTGCATGGAAAATTCCTTAACACCACAACAGACTCTACTCCCCAAAGAGGTGCAGGATGTCATTTTGGAGGCCAGAAGGCCATCTACTAGAAAGGCTTACTCTGCAAAATGGAAACGGTTTTGCTCTTGGAATGAGAAAAAAGGCCAGGACCCCAGAAAACTGAATTTGCCTCAGGTATTACAGTATCTAGCTGAGCTGCTGAACAGTGGACTTTCATTTTCCTCCATAAAAATCCATGCCTCAGCCATTTCTGCAGAATTCAACACAGATCCCCCCTTATTTTCTCACCCACTCTTAAGACAGTTCCTCAGAGGGGCTAAGAATATAAGACCACCAAGGAAACAACCAATTCCAGCATGGGATCTTAATTACATTCTAGAAAAATTAACATTGCCTCCCTTTGAACCAGCTGCCTCAACAGATTTGCAATATTTGTCCTGGAAAACAGCTTTCCTTCTGGCCATTACCTCAGCTCGTAGGGTTTCGGAACTACAAGCCCTCATGGCTGTGCAGCCCTTTCTCATCTTCCATCAGGACAGGGTTTCCCTTCGAACCAATCCGTCACTTATGCCTAAAGTGGTATCCAGGGTAGCTTTAAATCAAGCCATACACTTACCTACCTTTTACCCCAATCCTCAAAACAAAGGGGAAAGGCTGCTACGCTCCTTAGACATCCATAGACAGCTACGTTATTATTTGGACAGAACAAAGCCTTTCAGGAAATCAGAACAACTTTTTGTGTCCTATGCTGTAGGAGCACAAGGGAAGCCAGTTACCAAACAAACAATTTCAAAATGGATAGGCCACTGCATACGGTTTTGTTACTCCTATCATGGAAAATCTGTCCCTACAGGCATCAGATCCCACTCCACCAGGGCCACAGCTACCTCTACAGCCTTCCTCAGAGGAGTTCCTACCAAAGATATTTTGGAGGCAGCCACTTGGAGTTCTGTGCATACCTTCACAAAACACTACCACCTGCCTTTATATTCCAAAACTAGAGCAGGCTTTGCCACTGCTGTGTTGCAGGGCTTTCTGGCTCATCCCAGTTCCACCTAGTGCCTACCACCTTGTGCGTAGCTTTGGGATTCCACCCATCTGTGATTACTGCAGCTGTATGCACGATGAACATAGTACAGTTTTGTACCTACCATATATGTAGATGTTCGAGTGCTAATACAGCTGCAGTACAGTTTTCCCTCCCTCCTTCCCCTCTTGGTAAAGGCCTAGGGTCTAACCCCTCTTCATACAACCTGATTGGGTTATCCTTCTATGGTATATTTGCTTGCAACTTCTGATTTTTGGTTATATTGCATTTCATGTATATAATTATAATTTATGTCTTGCCTTCCTTCTGGGGGCACCTGACATCTGGGGCAAGAAAGACTGAAGAAAATGGCGTTGGCTGTGTCTTATATACCCCTGCCTCACTGACATCAGGAGAGAAAGCGACAACAACCGACGCCGGACCTAGACTTTGGAATTCGGCCGACCGAGGACCCGCCTGACGGCAGAGAACCCATCTGTGATTACTGCAGCTGTATTAGCACTCGAACATCTACATTTATGGTAGGTACAAAACTGTACTTTTTATGTATCATAGGATTATAGGAGGTTACTAGGCTAATGGCCCTAGATTGTGTTTAAGCCTAGCCATTCATGCCTCAATCAAAAAAAAGGAGAGACAGTAGTCTCTCCTTTGACAATCACATCGCCACAATAGTCAGGAAATCCTTCTACATGGCACACCTCATCACAAAAGGTTTCTCATCCAGAAAAAAAAGAGGTCATTGTTCCCCTCTACTCATCACTCATTAGACGTATTACTGAGTACAAAGCCCCTTTTGGTATGTACCTCACAAGACATCTACAACAACTGGAAAGGCCGCAGAAGTACCTCACAAAGAGGATTACCGGCCTCAAACAGATGCCCTACGCAGACCGTCTCAAAAAACTCCAGCTTTACTCCGTCGCACATTGCCTACTCAGAGGTGATCTCTGCCTAACATACAAAGCTATGTCAACCCCAGAGCTGTTGGACGTGCTCCACGTAAAGAAATCCCAATCCCTCCGAGCTACACGCTCTAGGGACCTAAACGTTGTCACCACAATAAACCGAATATGCCGGAGGGACAGATTCCTGTCCCAGAGACTTCCCATACTCTGGAATAAACTACCTATCTCTATCAAACAAAGCTCCTCATTAGCACTCTTCAAGAAAAATCTTAATGATTGGATGGGAAATAGGAAATTCACCCCGGGGATCACCTCTGTGGCTCTGCTCGACAGTGGCACAGGAAAATAATTTTCTTGGGTGGCAAAAGCCAGGGTACCTTTTTGGCTGGGCTTGTGTAGGCCCCAGGGCCGATAGCCTTGTACCTACCTATGAACCATGGGCTAGAACAGCTTTGGTATATGCCTGTGCTTTAGAGCACGTACAAACTGACCCTGCCCATAAGGGTCACAGGCAAAAAGCCAGGGGTAAATTTGTGGTTTGCCATCCATTGGTCCAAACTACTTGAGTAAGATGTAGCAGTAATGATTGAGATGGCTTATGCTACAGGGGTAGGGGCATGTCATTATATAGAGAGGTATGAAGACATTAGAAGAGGCAAGTGAGAATAGTTGCAAGGTAAGATACCATGGGGAAAAGAGAGAGACTGAGATAAAAGGTAAAAGGCATGCAAATGGAAGAGATGAGAAGGGAGAAATGAGATGCAAAGAGAAGACAGAAATAGGATGAATGAAGGGATGACAAGATGAGATAAGAATGAAATGAATAAAAGGGTATGAGAGAGAGCTCTAGGGTTCATGTAATGTGACATGAGGGAGTGCAGCTGCACTATGCTTTGGTAAAGAGGTGTTCCTTGAGTTGCTGTCTGAAGTCCTAGTACTTTTGGATGTCTCTGAATGAGAGAGGAATGGAGTTCCATAGTTTAGTTTCTAGGGTGGAGAATGCACAGTCAGTGCAGTAAAGTTTACAATTTAGAGTTAGTAGGGTGGGTTGAGATTGAGCGATACCTCTGAGATTATATGTTGGAGATTTTGTGAAAAGTTTGAGTGAGAGGGGATGATGGCTTAAGAGAAAGGGCTTTGTGGATTAATGATCCTTGTAGGGGGTTGGCTCTCAAATGTACTGGGAACCATTTAGCTTTGACGGGTGTTAGGCAGTGATGTTCATTATTGGGGAAGTTATTAATGAACCAGCAGATTTTTATTTGAGATGGTTTGTAAAGTGGTAGCATTTTTCTTTGAGGCTGCAGTTTTAACAGGTAGTCCATATTCAAGTTGAGATAACCATATTCTTTGCCTTTGGCAGCTTTGGCTGGCTTGGACAGAAGAGGTGAAAGCTTGTTCACCCAAAGTAGTAGTGTGTTATCTTTTTGCATGTATTTTGAATGTATTCTTGATAGCCAAGAGATTAGTGTAGCCAAATGTCAAGGTATTTGAAGGGATGTGGTGGTTTCTATGGTGATATTCTTAACATCTTTAATATTAAGGAAGTTGGGCACTTTGACTATTTTTTGGTTGATTACAAATAGCATTGTTTGTTTTTGAGGGATTGAGTACAAGTTTCTGGCCTATTAGCTACTGGTTGAAGGTTTGTGGGTCATGGAGCTGAGTTTGTGTAATAGAGTGTGATTTATTTGACCTGTAGATGACCAGGTAGGGAGGGTGGCTTAATGGCTAAGGTGTTTGCCTTACAAACACAAGGTGCAGGGTTTGAGTCTCACAAGGGATAATTGGCTAAGCTTAAAATGGCTCACAAGGGCAGTTAGCTTAGTACTAAACTATGAACCTATGTCATCTGCACATAGAATTAAGAGGTGTCTGAGGATGATCAGATAGGAGTGTGTTGATAAATATGGAAAAGAGCAGAGATGCTAAAGTGGAATCCTGGGTGATGATTTTTATAAGATGAGCTGTTTCAGAGGTGGTGGTACCTACTTTAATCTTGAAGGATCTTTTGGTGAGGAAGTCTACAAACCAAGGATGTTCTTCGTGTTTCACTGTTGCAGTATCACACTTGAGTTGTCCGTCTGCAGGTAGCCCTCAGTCGGCCTGAATACCAGAGTCTTAGTATTTCTGCATCAGATGCTGTCACTTCTTCCATGATGTCAGGTCATCAGGGGTATAAAACAGGCAGAGCCGACGCCATTACATCAGTCTTTCTTGCCGAGGAGGAGACCAAAGCAGAAGCAGTTTTCAAGTGCCGTTCGGCCACTACCTGAAATTTTTATTTGAGTTGATAATCCTGAAGTCTTCTAAAGCGAAGTACTAGGCCTCTAGCCCCCTGTCCTGGATGTTGTAGATGATGATTTTATGGAATCCAGTCTTGCTCCAGACACATTACACCTGGCTCTTAGGAAACCTGACAGGTACTACAGAGTACCTGATTCCCACAAGTTTCTTTTCAAGAATCCTACTGCTGATCCAGAGATCATTTCCCAGGGACCTAAAGGTATTAAGGCTACTACAGCCAAAAACCCTACCCCTTTGGTTAGGGATTCCAGAGCTTTAGACAGATGGGGTAAGAAGGTATATACCTCTGCAACTCTTGCCATCAGGGCTTTGAATTGCCAGTTTCACATGCTGAAGTACCAGCAACATATTATGGAACTAATTAAACAAAAAAAATGGTATTTCCAGATTGTGCAGAAAATAAAGATTTACAAGAGCTAATGCATTCTGCAAACCATGTTAGTAAGCATGCTTTGCAGTGTGGCTTTGATGCCCTGCAAGCGTCTTGCAGGGCTGCAGTCACTGGTTCTGTACTGAGAAGACATGCTTTGCTGAAGGAGCAAACCTTGCCAGATCATGTCAAATCCAAATTGCTAGACGTTCCTTTAAATAAGGGCTGCTTGCTTGGCACCAGAGCAGCTTGTTTGGCACCAGAGCAGAAGAAGTTCTTAAAAAGATGGAAGAAAAAGCTAAATCTATGCAAACTGTTAAAGAATTCTTACAAGTGCAACCACCTAGATTCAGTAGGTATTGCCTTTCAAAACACTGGTCCTTTCCAGCCCCTTCCAGGCCTTCCCAAACAAGACCCAGGGGAAACAGGCCACCCAGACTACAGTCTCAGGGTATGCAGAGATCTAAGCAAGGAGGTGCCCCCACCCCAAAAACGGGGAGTGGTAACCCCGCCCCCCCATGGAAAAAGTTCACAATGACTTCTCAGATCTACTTCCCAGCCCTGCCCAAGTACTTGTGCCCCTAGGAGGAAAACTTGCCTTTCATGCAAAAAAACTGGATGTCCATCACTCAGGACCGATGGGTCCTCAAAATTGTGTCCCAGGGGTACAAATTCTACTTCCATTCACTGCCGACCCCAAGCGGGTTTCCAGACCTTCCTCCAAACCAGTGGGCAGAGGCTCAAAAGCAAGTACTTTCCCTGCTCAATATCAGAGCTATTCAGCCTGTTCCACTAGAACAAAGGTGTCAGGGTTTCTACTCCAGACTTTTCCTGATACCCAGAAAAGAGGGCTCTTGGCGCCCAATCCTGGATCTTTCAGTTCTTGGCACCTTTCTGGTGGTCCCAAAATTCAAGATGCTTACCCTGCAACAGCTTCTCCCTATGCTAGCCAAGGATGCGTAGTCAGTCACTCTAGACTTAAAAGAAGCCTATCTGCACATCCCCATAAGGGAGTCATGCAGGAAATACCTATGTTTCAGGGCAGGATTTATGCACTATCAGTTCTCTGCATTTCCCTTTGGCTTGTCTACTGCTTCCAGAGTATTCACAAAATGCCTGGCTCCAGCCATTGCATACTGCAGGCAGAGAAATATCCAAATTCACCCGTACTTGGACGACTGCCTGATTCAGGCGGACAGTCAGGAGTTGCTGCTTCAGCGCCTGGCATTTGTAAAAAGCCTTCTCACTTCATTAGGGTACACCATCACCGAAAATAAATCTCAACTGGTATCCAGTCAAAAGATAGTATTCCTGGGAGCAAGCTTGGACACAACTTCACAGCTGGCATTTCTCACTTCAAAAAAACAGGTCTATCTGACAGACTACTTCAAACAAATGGCCACCAGAACCCAGCTATCCGCAAGAAAAGTACTGCAAGCCCTAGGGTTCATGGCCTCATGTATTCTGCTAATTCCATATGCAAGACTGCATATGAAGAAACTTCATTGGTACTTCAGAAGTCTTTGGTGCCAGCATTCCCAGGACCTGGAAACCGTCATTCTATCATACCTTGTCTAAGGACAGAGTTTCTTTGGTGGACAGAAGCATGCAACCACAACAAGAGACTGCATTTCACTTAAGCCCACGCCACCCAAACCCTGACAACAGACGCATCAGACTATGCATGGGGGGCTCACATGGCAGGCAAATGCATTCACTGGAGCCCAAGCCAGATTCTCCTGCACATCAATCAAAAAGAATGCTGACAGCTTTCAGATACCTAATTCTTCTAGGGCAACTGTTGATAAAAACAGACAACACCACAGTTATGTGGAACCCATTCTTCCCCACTCTGCAGGTTAGCCATGGCCCTGTGGAACACAGCCTTGAGCAACCAAGTCCATCTACAAGCTCAATTCCTGCCAGGCAAACAAAATTCACTGGCAGATGACTTAAACAGAAATCTCCTAGACCCACACGAGTGGAAATTGGAGCACAACACCTTCAACCTTCTGATACAGAGGTGGGGGACACCAGAGGTGGATCTCTTTGCCTCCCCCGAGAACCACCAGTTAAGCAAATACTACACCAGGAACCCTCACAACAGGGCCTGGAAGGTGGATGCCCTGTCCTTTAAATGGGAAAACCTCTGTCTATGCCTTTCCCCCTCTGCCCCTTCTCTCAAGAGTGCTACTCAAGATAAAACAACACAGGCCAAGGGCAATTCTGATTGCCCCGGACTGGCCACGCCAACACTGGTACCACTCCTGCGCAACCTGACAATGGTACAACTCTGGCACCTGCACCAGACTCCTACCCTGCTGTCTCAGCAGGAGGGACAGATCTTGCATCCGCAGTTGCAAACCCTAAACCTTGCGACCTGGCTTATCCCTTGAATACCCCACCAGCAACCCTCAGCAAACAGGTGCTGGATGTCATTCTTGAAGCCAGAATGCCTAGTACTAGGAAATCCTATGCTGAAAAGTGGAAAAGATATTGTTCTTGGATTCAGTCTAAAGGGAAGGATACAGCAGTGCCCTCCTTACCTCTAATCTTGGACTACTTTGCAGAGCTACTGCACAGAGGCCTGTCCTTCTCCTCCATTAAGATTCATGCCTCTGCCATTTCGTCTCATTATAATACTGAGCCACTTTTATTTTCCCACCCTCTCATCAAACAGTTCCTGAGAGGGGCTAACAACTTAAGGCCCCCAAGGAGAGCACCCACCCCTGCTTGGGACCTTAACTTTGTATTGGAAAAGCTCACGCGTCCCAGTTTTGAACATGCTTCTTCAGCAGAGTTAAAATTCCTCTGTTGTAAAACAGACTTATTTCTAGACATCACTTCAGCAAGAAGAGTGTCTGAGTTACAGGCATTAATGACTGTGTAACCCTTCATTATTTTCCATGCTGATAGGGTTTCCCTCAGGACTAACCCATCCTTTATGTCCAAGGTGGTGTCCAGTGTGGCTCTAAACCAATCCATCCATTTGCCAACCTTCCTCCCTAACCCCTAGATTAAAGGGGAAAGGATCCTGCACTCTTTTTGGATGTGCACAGACAGCTCAGGTTCTATCTTGATAGGACTAAGCCTTTCAGAAAATCTGACCAGCTACTAGTCAGCTTTGCTTCAGAGGCAGAGGGCAAGGCCATTTCAAAACAAGCCATTTCCAAATGGATAGCACACTGCAGCCATTTCTGTTACAAGCACCATGAAAAACCAACCCCTCGGGGTCAGAACACATTCCACTTGGGCTACTTTAGCTCTACAGCCTTTCTCAATGAACTCCCTACCAGGGACTTTCTGGAGGCTGCAACCTGGAGTTTTGTACACGCCTTAACCAAGCATTACCACTTACCTATCTTTTCAAAATCCAGGGCTGGATTTGTTGCAGCAGTCTTGCAAGGCCTATTAGCCAGCCCTAACACTTTTTGACTGCCTCCACCCTTCCTCAGCTTTGGGAATCAACCCAAGTGCGATGACTGCAACAGTGAAACACTAAGAACATAGTACAGTTGTGTACACTTACCATAAATGTAGATGTTCGAGTGTATTCACTGTTGCAGTCTTGGTTTCCCCTCCCTCCAGCCCCCTGGCATTATCTATCTACCTCTCCTCTCTGTGGCTATTCGTAATGGCATTGGTATTTACTTTTTACTGGTTGTGGTCCCCACCATATACTAGTTCCCTATTTGGGGGCTCCTGACTTTTGGGGCAAGAAAAACTGATGTAATGGCATCAGCTGCCTGTTTTATACCTCTGACAACCTGACGTCATGGAAGAGGCGACAGCATCCGATGCAGAAATACTAAGACTCTGGTATTTGGGCCGACTGAGGGTTACCTGCAGGCAGATAACCCAAGTGTGATGACTGCAACAGTGAATACACTTGAACATCTACATTTATTAAGTGTACACAAGTGTATTTTTTACATAATCACTAATGCCTGTTTCAGTTGATTAGTCAAATAGTAAGTTATGGTCAGTTTGATCAAAGGCTTTTGGGAGGTCAGTAAAGACTGCTCCTGGCAGGTTGCCTTTAATCGTATTGAATAGGATGTCACCTGTGTGAGAGCAGATTTATGGTGTTGCATCCAGACCAGAATCCTTGTTCCTTCTTTTTTAAATGTCTACAAGTCTTTTGGGTTTTTAATACCAGGATGGGAATGGACCCCATTCCTAAGTTGAAGTATGATTAAAGTTCATGAAATTATTCTTGTTTCAGTCTTTGATGTCGGCCAGAAGTGCTCTTTGCAGCACCAGCAATCTGTCCAGTAATGACGACTCCTGCAATTTGTATGGGGATACATGTATTGGTAACATGTCTAAATACGATTGTAGATTATTTATTATAAGACCCGTTGCGCCTACTACAGTTGGAACTGTCTGAGTATCTTTCTTCCACATTGCTTTCGTTTCTATCTATAAATCCTGATATTTTATGACTGTGTCTCTCTGCACAAAACACACTATAGTTACTTGTTGTGGCAATTTCAATGATAAATGCTACTTTTGTCTTTTCATGGACCACTATAGCCAGTTTTCTGGCATCTGTCTTTTGAACTGCTGGTAATGGGTGATCCCATGTGATGTAGACTTCATCATTTTCTATGATGCTTTGTGGCTCATGTTTCCAGTATTTTTCAGCCACTTCAGTAGCATAATGTTTGCACAATCCCCAGTGCAACAGTCTTCCCATGTTATTTTGCCTTTCAGTATACAGTCCTTCTTCCATTAGTATGTCACAACCAGCAACGAGGTGTGCAACCATTTCCAATTCTGTTTTACAAAACCTACATTTGTCTGTTTTTCCCACGTGTTCAGTGCACTTTGTAAACCTGTGTGTATGTAGCCCATAAACTTGTGCCGCCAATATTAACCTTTCATCCTTTGCTTTTATTTCTCCTCCCCTTAACCATTCCTCTGTTCGTTCCTGATCAATATGAGGTTCTTCCGGAAGTTTTCTATACTTGCAACAATATTAATGCATTTTCCACATTTCTTGCCTTCTCATCTGGTCCTTTACCTTATATTCTTTCTTTTGTTTTTTAGCAGATTCAGTTGCTGCTTCATTTTTATCCACTCCTGGTTTGATTTCCATTCCTGCTTGACGCCGATATGCTTCTGCTTAGATTAATCAGAGAAGTCATTTTAGATTTATTTTCCTAATTTTTCAAAACTTTCACTACATTTTGAGTCTTGTGGGGTCAGCAGATATGTGTGGAGTCCCACGACTGCAGAATGTTACATGTAATGCGGGCACGCCCTGCTCCAGGACAGTGTCAGGTGGGGAGTTTGGGGCAGTATACCTGTCAAAGAGTAACACAGGTGTCCTAAGGTGAGCTCAGAGAGGACAAAAACCTCTTGTGGATTTAGAAGGGCAAAAGCTCGCTTGATCTTGATTTTTCAGTATGAATACAGACCGTGAAAGGTGGGGCCTCACGATCCTTCTGGCTTTTTGGGTTTTCAGCAGGAGGTGTCAGAAAAGTTTACCACAGAGATAGCTAGCTTGTGGCGGCCAAGCGTTCATAGCGACGTCGCTTTTTGATCCTTTGTCAGCTCTTCCTATCACTGTGGATTCTTGAGTACCTTAAATTTCTTAACCATAGCAGATCCTTCTACCTTTTCCATTTCTACTGACAAACCTATTAAAGTTATGCCAGCAGCTAATATTTTGCCATCTGACAGAGATAGTAGGGCCATAGACAGGTATGGAAAGAAAGTTTTTATACTTTTGTCAGTCTTGCTTTCAGAGCTGTAAATCACCAAACTCAAATGGCAAAATAACTGTTGTCATTTTAAGAGATCTTAATAAGATGGTAGCTAACTGAGGCTTCTGATTCTAAGCAACAAGCAATTTTCCATGATTGAGCAGTCTACTAAAGTTGCTAGACATTCCGTTATATGCCACTGTGATGCTGTTGAATTAGTTATTAGAAGACTTGCTTGGCTTCACCTTCAGTGTGTCCCTGAGGATATAAACGTCAAGCTTTTGGACTGTCCACTTCACAAGAACCTTTTGTTTTGACACTGTGAAGCAGACATTCTCAAGACTCTGCATGTGAAGGGAAAATGTTGCAGGACTTTAAACAGATGTTTCTCACTTCATTTTCTAGGTATCAAAGAAATTACCCAGGTAAGCCCACTTCCCTTGTCCACAGGGATCAGAAACTGTCTCAGAAGGGCAAGAATCAGCCCAGGAAGATTTCCTGATAAGCCTACTAGATACTACAAGTCTGGAAAACCTCTTTTTCTAGAGACGTCAGCCTGATCAGCTGCTGTCACCTCCCCCTCCTGATTCCAGGAATTCCCTTGTCAAAAAGACTAACCCTGTCCCTTCCAGTTTGGGAATTTATCACTACAAACAAATTGGCATTATCTGTCATTCTGCAAGGTTACAAAAGTTCTTGGAGGGAACTCCCATCCATTGAGGGGGCATTCATCCTCCTTCCAACCAAATATCCTGCTTTCTTCTCTCTTGGTCTTCACCTTATAAACACATGGTACAGGGTTTGATTCAGACTCTGGTTATTGACTAGGCTTAAAATATCCCTCCAGGACAGTTAGCCTAGTATTCACCAATAAACAAAGTGCCATAAAACCAGTGCCACACCAGCATCTAAGAGGCTTTTATTCAATACTGTTTCTGGTGCCCAGAAAGGAAGGGACCCATTCTGAATGCATCTCATATCAGCACATTTGCAGAAGTCCCATCTTTTAAGATGTTGTTACTGCAAACTATCCGTACTTCTTTCATCCAACTTCAGGCCTTTCTGGTCTCCCTAGTCTTTGAAGGATGCATACCTGCTCATCTCCATTCACACCACCTGCAGAAAATTCCTCATATTCTCTGCCTTTTCATCACACTTCAGTTCATCTACCACTCCCAGGATCTTCACAAAATGTTTCGTCCCAGCTATTGCTTTTTCCTACCATCTTTGTAAGCTAGCTCTTCTATGGTATGGGATCAGGCTGCAAAACAAATCTGTCCTTCAGGCAGCGGACATCCCATTTGAAGTCAGCATACTCGCAGATTCTCTAAGCAGGTCCATAAAAGATCCTTAAGAATGGATAGTAAACAGCAGTCTCTGCCTAACATACAAAGCTATGTCAAACCCAGAGCTGTTGGACATGCTCCACATAAAGAAATCCCAATCCCTCCGAGCTACACACTCTAGGGACCTAAACCTTGTCACCACAATAAACAGAACATGCTGGAGGGATAGATTCCTGTCCCAGAGACTTCCCATACTTTGGAACAAGCTACCTTATCTATATCAAATAAAGCTCCTCATTAGCACTCTTCAAGAAAAATCTTGATGACTGGATGAGAGAGAGGAAATTCACCCCAGGGATCACTTCTGTGGCTTTGCTTGACAGGGGCACAGGAAAATAATTTTCTTGGGTGGCAAAAGCCAGGGTACCGTTTGGCTAGGCTTATATAGGCCCTAGGGCCAATAGCCTAGTACCTATCTATGAACCTATGAGAGGGTCTTCCTGGATATAGTCCACAGATGGAGTATTCCTTAAATAGACTTATTTGCTTCCACTCTAAACAGACAGCTCAAGCTGTTTTGATCCAGGACTTCAAGTCAGTAGGCCTGGAGGATGAATGACATGTCTTTTTGTTGGGATGGGTAAGTACCTCTATGCCTTTCCCCCTCTCCCCCTAAAGCCAAAGGTTTTGCAGGCTCCCAAACTGACACTCTGGATGATAGGATTTAATTGTTTTTAAGACACCATTTCTCAGAGGACATGCTTTAGGAGGCAAGAAAATCTACCATTAAAAACTCTTCAAATGGAAGGTATTTTCTGTCTGCTGTGATAAAAAGAATGAAAAATTCCTTTGGGTGGGGCCCCAACATTTTTTTTCCTACTTGTGAGAACTTCTCACTTCTGGACTTGTCTACTCTTCTGTTATGGCACACTTGTTTACCATCACAGCACTGTTGCAGTAGATATACTGATCACTGTTACAGTGCTGCGTTCCTCCCGCCTTCCCTCTCTGTTGTTTATTTTTATCCCTGCATTGTGTAGATGGATGGGTGAGCAGTCCCTTCTGCCCTGTTTTTGGCTGGCATTCTTGTTTGTTAGCTCTTTTACATAGGGTAGTTTGAGGAGCTTACACTGTTGCATTCACTTGTGGATCACTATGCCCACAGGTTTAGGTCCAACACTAGATGTACATGCATAGGGAAGGTTATTGACTTTGGTACACCAGGTGGACACCATGTTACCTTAGAAAGATAACACAATAGTATTAAAATACTGCAACAGAGAGCCGTAGGACCTGTACTGTTAACGTTAAGTATTTACAGAACTGTACTTTCTCGGTGTAAGGCTCATCCCTAAACAGGCTTTCAATGGGACCATAGTCCAAAAGATTTGCTCCCAGTGCAGTAAGTCACTTACGTTGAGAGTATGTCTTCAGTTTGGCCCCTTATTGAGGGCTTACTGTAGAAATATTATTTAGTAAAGCTGTGGCTATGTTCCACAGTTTTGTTGTATGTTAACCAGTATTCTGTTAATAGCTCATATAAAAAATAAGAATACCAAATTGAAAACGTTATCCCACTTGTATTTTTAGTTGTGTGTTGTGAGATTAGTAAATCATAAGTATTATATTTTAGTTAATTATTAGCTGGTGCTGTGCAACTGACGCACAGATGGCTATGAGAGAAATAGTTAACTTGAACAGCACAGTATCATTGCAAAGAAGAGGCAGTCTTAAGAGTAACAGTTATTTGCTTTTAATGCTGGAACCAGATAAACATTTTAATGTTGCTGTAACATTATTTTGAGATTATTTACAAATCTAACCATCTCCGTTATACTGTTTTAGAATTTTTCAATACTCAACTAGAAGTAGTAGTTCAACAGTTTGTGACATACTTCTTGTCAGCACCTTGCACGTTATTACATTACTAATTAGCAAGTCTGATGTAGCTCCCACTGTGGTTGGATTGCTTCCATAATTGCTATGGTTGGTTAAAGCCAAAATGTTGCTAACTTGACATTAATGTAATGCTGGCTAAATATATCTGATTAGTGCAGTCACTGCAGCAAACATTTAGTTTGGAGCAGGAATGTTATTGGAGACTGGATGAACAGGAGACTAATTCTACAGCTTAGTCACTTTGTGTTGTACTATATTTCTAGCTGTTCATTTGTTGGTTGCTTATGTCGTTTTTTTTTTTTTTTTTAACTAGAATTTAAAGAACCTAGAGTTATTGAGCTGTGGGAGATGGCCCAAAGATCAAATTTTACAACAAAGGAACTTGAGTCATTAAAGGTAAGGTGGAATATGTAGTGCTGCCTTCTTTTTGACTTATCTTTTTTTTATTTTATGGGGGGGGGGTAATGTTAAAAAATAGTAAGCTTTTCTCTTGCCCTTCACTGCTGAATGCTTGCAGGGTTTGTCAAGGTTGTGAAAAGTTTACTATACACTGAAAATGAAGATTTTTTTTTTTTTTGCCTTTTGTGGATTCACAAGACATAGTTGCTAGGCATGCAGTCCAGGAGACCATTAAGGAGCCTAGCCCAAATTCCCAGTTTCCCCAGAACGCGATCTGGTAAAATCACTTGCTGAAAATCATAAAGTAGGCAAATGAAGGTGGAAAGATTCAGTCCTTCTACCCTTGGCACAGGAAGCACTCCTTAGCAGGTCAGAGCTTTTAGTCCTCTGTGCTAGTTGTCAGACTAAAGTAGAAAATAGGCAGGTTCCTCTGATTTGAACTTCGATGTCTGGAATCAGAGTCCACATTTCTACCCATTACAAGATGGAACCTTTTGACTAATACACCTTTACTAGTACACTTTTTGCTTTTCTTGATTAACACATTGCTTTGTTTGCCAAGTGATAAGTATGCCTCTTGCTAAGGACTTTCAGTCTTAAGAAGCACCAGGGAAATTTAATATGGAAGAGTGGCAGGCACCAAAACAGTAAAAGGAAAGAGTATCCTAGCAAATTCCGTTACATGAAGAGGAAATGTGCAAGGAAAAAATAACCACTCTAGCTAATTACAGAGATGAGGCTTGGAGAGGAAATGAAAAATGAAAGCTATGACTGAAAATTAGAAGGTGGCAAAGGCTGTCACCACTTCTAACTAGAGAGGTCCAAAGTGATAGGTTCATAGGTTCATAGATTAGTACTAGGCTAACTGCCCTTGAGAGCCATTTTAAGCCTAGCCAATTATCCCTTGTGAGACTCAAACCCTGCACCTTGTGTTTGTAAGGCAAACACCTTAACCATTAGGCCACCCTCCCAACCCCTACTTTTAGTAATTGTGATAAATTTGGCCAGGATGTTAGAGAAGTTCCACTGTTGTAGCTTCTGCTGGGGAGGTGCCATGGACTGACTTTGTTTTTGTTTTCAGTTTGGTGATTATTGGTAAAGATGCTGAAATTGTTTTTCATAATGAAAATGATTTATTGATATTGCTTTTGAAGAACTGAGTAAATTCCCAGATCTCCAAGGGGCTGGATCAGAAAGATTGTGATCAATTATTGTGGAGAGAATTGATGATGAGCAAGAGGCCATAGCATTATCAGAGGACATTAAGAATGCAGCAGTATAAATGCAGATGCAGACCAATGAAGCAGAAGCTAAAGAATGATTGCATAGAAAAGCAGTTACTTGCTGTGAAGATATGGAGAGTAATTGCTGAAAGCACTGAGATATTGGAATCCCACCCCAGTGTCCACTAAATTCACCTATGGATTGCTCTTCTTTGACTAAGTTTGTCTAGTTCCAGACAATAGATACTTCACTGTTATGTTGAGGAGAATACCAGGTTTCTCACCACTGTGGACTTGGATAAACCCATAATGTCAGGATCATGGCCTAAAACTGAACACCAACATATTTAGTGTCGTGTAGTTAAGGAAACGAGGATTCCAACCTGCATACCATGTAACCCCCAGTTTGGAGTACTTCATAGCTTATTTGAACTCTGCATGTCATCTTGTTTTGTGCTGTTTTTGTAACTCCTGGCCACCATGCTACCATTACCAAAGTCCAGAAGTTCGATAAACGATCTGTATGGTGGCAGAAAGCAAAACCATCTCAAAACTAAGCAACTTTCTCTCTTAAATAAGCCCAATACCCTGGTGGCATAAGGCCAGTCTGTTCAATTGACTCAAATTCTCTGCCAAGAAATCCTCTCTAAACCTAATCCAGACTAATCAAGGAGCACTCACCTGCTCTGACTTTGTCACAGAGTTTAGCCACCCCCTCCAGTCTACTGACAGCATCGCCCCATCCCAGAGCCCACTTCTTTCACTCCCTTTCTAATTCAGAGAAAATGTCACGTAAGCAAATCAGTAACATAGTTGAAGACATGCCCTTGGACTCTTCCCCCAGGCTCAGATTGCATTTTTCCCTGGTTTATATACCACTGCAGGGAATTTCTAATCCAGCCTTTTCATCCTATCATTAATGTTTGCCTGACACAAAATATAATGTCAAATATCTGGAAACCAGCACTCATTACCTCCACGTCCCAGCCCAAACAATCCAAACCCCAAAACACATCACTCTTTTGTCTTATTTCCTTCCTGTCCACTCTTAGCAATGTGCTGGAAGAAGTCATCTATATACAGCTGTCAACCTACATTCAACAATACCATCTTCTTACCCTAAAACAGCATGGATTCTAAACAGGTAGTACACTGATGGAAATCTGGTGCCTAACAGAGGGCATTCTCCTCACCGTGGAAAAACGTAATTTGATAGGAGCAATATTTGTTCATCTCACAAACACCTTTCACCTTATCAGCCACCATCTCCTCCTCCTCCTCTCTCTGTCCAGAACATTGGCATTAGTAATGCATCAATCACCTGGTTCCAAGATGTCTTGTTGAAAAAATTGCTAATAGTTAAAATAGCCTGTTTAGTGGGAATACCCCAAGGTTCTGTTGTGGAACCTCTTCTATATTTTCATTAACAAACCATCTCATGACCTTCCTACTCTAAAATTCATCCACTACACTGATAATATGGTACTCTTTAGGTCCAGCAACAACCACTCTACAATCAAAACTTAACACCAAAAAAAACCTAGAGTCCCTCAATTCCTGGCTCATTTAGCACAAACACTTAGTTCTACAACAACCAAAGGCATGCTGTTTGGCTTCACTCAAAAACTAAAAAAAATTACCAAAGTCACTCAGTATACTGCAGTACCCATTGTGGTGCACCGATGGAAGCGACTAACTCCTTCAAATACCTTTGTTTATGGCTAGACATTCAGTACCCATATAGAAAAGAGAGGGCAAAGGTTAAATCTCATCTCTTTTGAGCCAGGAAAATCTCACCCAACTTGGATGTGAACTGTCCATAATGACAGCCTCTAAGAAAAACTCCTCCACATTACAGACAGTAGAAAACAAAATCTGACATTTCATCACTAACTCACCCTCTCATGACCGTCACTGCTTTACCCTCAAAAAAGCCAAATGGCTGCCAGTGCAGCACAAAGTAGACTTGCTGCTAACCTCTCATCTTCACATTTCTCCAGCCTAACTCATTCCCACGGATTGAAGGCTTACCGTCTGTTATTCTAAAAGTGTATTAGTTCTGGTTTAAGCACTTGGGCTTCAGGCCAGTTATTTTACATTAAGAATGTGTGGTCTGCACTCTTGTGGGAGGAGAAGGTAGATTCTTCCCTTCTGAGCTGGGAGTTTCTGGTTAAAGGCTTATTGTGCCTGTTTATTTGAACTGTTTCTTTCTGAAATTGGTACACCTTGTTTTCTGTAGCATAGACTAGATTCAGACCTGCTGAATCTAGCTTTGTTTGTATAACTTGAGCACTAATCCAGGCCATCTTTTTTGGAGAAGGTTCCCCTGCACCCTAGTGGCAGGAGTGTGCAGTTAGAACTTGTCTGATCAAAGACTGCTGGAATGGGGCTTCGTTTTTAGCTTTTTATTAGTTAATTTGTTTAAATCAGTTTGCTCATTTGCTGCTTTTATATCAAAAGATATTAAAAAATACACTTTAACACTGGCTAAGTGGCAATGCATAAACTATTCCCAGCGCCATAAAGTCCGCTCTTCAAATTTTCCCTTAGAACTAGCCAGTTTTTTTAGTCTTAGCACTCAAATCTGTTTCCTTGAGCTCAGCACTTGTTCAGAACTCATTGTAAGCACTAAATAAGCTACAAATTAATACAACACTCAACTTTCCTCACTTGTCTAGAGGAAAACAGTTTTTAGTACTTAATAAATAAGCACCTGTCCAGGCATGTCTAAGGGTCAGCTCCCAGTGTTTTCTTCTGTCTCCCTGATGACCCTGGCCATCTTGGGGCAATGCAGCAACTGCCTCATGTACACAGACAACCCTCTCCTCCTACCTCCCAACACTACAACCTGTGAGAGATGCACTTATATAGCCAAACTGGAAGCAAAGCTCTCTTCACCCAAGACTGGACTTAGACAGTCAAGAGGAGAAGGTAAACACTTGCACCACACCACACTCATCACATAGTCCCTCAAAACCTACACCACCAAAGCACACACATAGAAATACAAAACACACACCTACATTCGTGGAGGCTGTCAATAAAAATCTGCTCAAGCAACAGAGACCTCCAAAGCAGAAATGCAAGCAACCTCCACCCCTCCCAACACAACCCAAATGACACATAGCCCACAAACTCAGTGTGCCACTCAACCACAGCCCATAAGGCATAGCAACGTACCCAACACTCTAGTCATAGGTGACTCTATAGACGGGCACACTGATGTTCCACTCACCTGTCTAAACAAAGCGAAAGTTGCTGGCAGCTGCCTGTCAGGTGCCAGGATCCACCACATAACGCACGCACTCAGTTCACTCCACAGCAAGTACAAATATGACTCTGTCATTGTCCATGTTGGTGTGAATGACCTGAGATGTACCTCCTTGGACTACATGAAAAAAGACCTGGAGGAGCTCTCCAGTCTTGTAGCCCAGGCAGGTATGATCCTAGCTCTGAGGAGCATCCTGCCATCACCCATAATAATACCACCATACAAGGACAAAATGATTGGCGTCAACAATTGGCTAAGCTTCTGGTGTCATTCTAAGGGAATCCAGTATCTGTCTGCCTGAGTTGACATGATAGACGGACCATGATGCTTTGTCAGAGATGGTCTGCACCTGCCGCCCTTGGGATTCTGGATACTGGCTAAGACTCTTGCCCACCCCATAGTGCCTTTTTTAGGAAAGGTTCAAATGACAAATTCACCACCGTAACGGGTACAAGCAAGGAAAATATGAGGGTAATGCTACTCAGTGCTAGAAGTCTAAACCTCAAAATGCACTCGCTCGAGGCACTCCTTAAAATGGAGAACATCGACATCTGTGCAGTGACAGAGAACCTGATTCAAGGCTGCAGAGGGCACCCCTGCATTACCAGGCTGTAATTCATACCACACCTTTCGACCACCTAACCTGGACCGAAACACTAAAGGCAGAGGCGTGTCCATATTCATTAAGGATATCCACACCTCCAGGCTAGTTGCTCAGCATAATGCATCCGAGATTATTGAAGTGCAGCTAATTCTGGGCAAGACCACAATCCAAATTGTAGCTTGCTACAAATCCCCCGCCATGCCCCAGGATTCCCACTCCTCATTTCTTGATGCACTGGAAAATATTAGGGTACAACCCAACACCCTAATAATGTGTGATTTCAATTACCCCACCATTAAATGGGAAAACTACTCATGTACCAACTCTTTTGCTCAACATTTTCTGGAATTCATAAATTCCAGTGCCTTGGATCAACTTATCCACACCCCCACCAGGGGCAGCAATATCCTACACCTGGTCATTACCAACCTGGGTGACCAGTGTTCAATTCCTCATTGGTCAGATCCGACCACAGGCTAATCACCCTAGAGATCCACATCCTGCCCCCACCCCCATTAGGGAAACCACCGTAAAAATTTCTCCAAAGCCAACTTCACGCTTCTCAAGACAGTAGTGGCAAACTTCAAGACACCCATGCAGATGGACAATGGAGGTACGACTGTTGAATCCTACACAAATGCACTTTATAAGCACTTACACGAGTGCATATATCGTGCTATCCCTAACAGAACCAAGATGCTATTCTCCAAAAAAAAAGGAAGCCAGTCTGGTGGTCCCCTGCCATAAACAAACTCTACAACAGAAAAAAAGAAACTGTTTAAAAAAAGAGTAAAATCCCATGATTGGAGGAACTCCCTGGTCAGCCTCAGTAAGACGCTGAGATCCCTCAGAAAATCCTCAAAGCTAGTTGCGAAAACAAAATCGCCCTTGATTCTAAAGACAGCCACAAAGCATTCTGTAGCTATGTCAAGAATCTCAATGGCAACACTCGGATCTTCTCTGAATTACAGCACAATGGCACTAAATATACACAACCAACTGATATTGCCAACATCCTGGCATATGGGTTCAGTGCTAACTTTCCCCCCTCTTAGCCCCTAAAGGGCCCATCTCTATACCGGAAGAATGCAAAGTTCTTGTAATCACGGCTGCACAGGTAAAAACCACACTCTCCAAAGCCAAGAAAACAGCATCCATGAGACCTGACAACATCGCAGGCTGCATTCTACACGAACTACAGAATGAACTGGCACCCCACTTAAGTACCATGTTCAGTCATAGCCTCACTTCAGCCTTTGTGCCCACTGAATGGCACACAGCGACAGTTCTCCCACTCCACAAAAGGGGGGAGCCACCATGTACTCCGGGAAGAACTGCCCCATTAGCCCGACTAGCCTGGTCTGCAAGGCCATGGAACGTATCGTCATGGAACTTATAAACACAAACATTGGTAATCTCCAAATTCTGGACCCCACCCAGTTGGGTTTGTAAAAGGCAGATCATGTCTCCTAAACCTGATAGACTTCTTTGAAGCAGTCACCAAAGCCGTAGACGACGGTAAAGGTGATTCACACAGCCCATCTAGATCTTGCCAAGGCTTTCGACACCATCCCCCCACTCTGGAATTATAGATAAACTCATTAAACTAGGTATAAATTCCTATGTCACAAGATGGGTTGCCAACTGGCTCATTGACAGAACCCACACTGTGAAAGTAGCAGACTCCAAATCCAACTTCAGACCAGTGACAAGTGGAGTACCACAGGGTTCAGTCCTGGGTCCTCTCCTGTTTGGTATCTACTTCCCTGAAGTACATCCTAACACAGAAGGTCTTTGGCTAACGAAGTTCACAGATGACTGCAAACTAGGAGCCATAATCGAAACTTCTAATGATGTGGACATCCTACAAAGGGGCCTCACTGAGACAGATGCCTGGTGTCAAAGCCATGGCATCAAGCTCAATGCCAAAAAGTGCATTGTTATCCCCTTTGGTAAAAACTCTGTTCCCATGAACTACCACATAGGCGGTAGTCTACTTAACACTGAAAGTATGGTAAGAGACCTTGGGACACAGGTGGACATTAGTCTCTCTTTTGATAATCACATCGCCACAGTAGTCAGGAAATCCTTCTAAGTGGCACACCTCATCACAAAAGGTTTCTTATCCAGGAAAAAAGAGGTCATTGTTCCCCTCTGCTCGCCACTCATTAGACCCATTATAGAGTACAAAGCCTCTTTTGGTATGTACCTCACAAGACATCTTCAACAACTGGAAAGGCTGCAGAAATACCTCACAAAGAGGATTACCGGCCTCAAACAGATGCCCTATGCAGACCATCTCAAAAAAACTCCAGCTTAACTGTCGCATATCGCCTACTCAGAGGCTATCTCTGCCTAACATACAAAGCTATGTCAAACACAGAGCTGTTGGGCATGCTCCACTTAAAGAAATCCCAATCCCTCCGAGCTACATGCTCTAGGGACCTAAACCTTTTCACCACAATAAACAGAACATGCTAGAGGGATAGATTCCCTGTCTTCCCATACTCTGGAACAGACTACCTATCAATATCAAACAAAGCTCCTCATTGATGATTGGATGGGAAATAGGAAATTCACCCTGAGGATCACTTCTGTGGCTCTGCTTGACAGGGGCACAGGAAAAAATTTTTCTTGGGTGGCAAAAGCTGGGGTATCTTTTTGGCTTTGCTTATATAGGCCCTAGGCCCAATAGCCTAGTACCTACCTATGAACCCTCACATACAACAACTTCAGACACTTCTCTCAAGTAGCCCTCCCACTCCAGCCTGCACAAAACCAGGATACACTACACTGACCTCTCTTTTTCCATCCTTCCTGCTAAAATATGGGAATCCCTCCCTAATCATCTAAAGAACCTAAAATGCCCCCTCTCCACCTTCAGAGCTGAACTTAAAATCCTCTACACCAAATCAAACAATGTTTGTGACACAGCAGGCCAAAAGGGCCTCTCAACCTTGAGCATTACTGCCTTCAGCTACTAACACCTCATAACTCCCTCACTATGCCCCCTCACTGACTGTCATTATTCCACAACATTTCCACCATGATGTAAGCTTGAAATGTAATTGTGTGGATTGAAAAATTTGCATCTCATAAATGTTACTACATCTATTAATTGCTTCTGTATATTTTGTTATATATTTTTACTTTCTGTTACATTTTCAAAATGTACAGCTTTTACTGTACCTCTGTTCTATTTTTTTTCTTCTGTGTTAATAATTTCACCAGGACAATACCTGCAAATGGTCAGTTGTGATCAGTGTGTCACCCCAGTAATCAGATGTAAAATAAAAATAAAATAATTTATGCATGGAGGTTTAAACTTGCTCTGCGTGTACATTTACCTGCTCTTGATCTTGCCTTGTCCATTGTCTAGAGTAAATGGGACTTGTACCCGACAGGTGACTCCTTTACTCATTCTCACTTTTTGTGTCGCCTCAGATCCCTCTAAAGTTTTATAAATTCTGCAGCTTTTTAGGAATGTTACAGAGGCTCAATGGTAGGGCAAGGTATGAGTGTTGCACATTTATGTATTTCCAGTGTGTGTTGGGAGGCTGTGATTCTGGTTCAGGTTTCCTTTTACCACCATGCAGTGGAATTGCACGTAGGCCAGCAAAATTCTTGTTTGTAGTACCTCAGGTGCTGGACTTGCATTGTAGGTTATTAACTGGAACTTGAAGACCACTGGTCAGCAGGGTCCTCTAATGTAATGCAAGGTCTGTCTTCAACAGGACGCGCATCATTTCCAGCTTGTTGCATGACACACAGTTTGCACTTTTGGCCAGCACTTGCCTTGGTTGTAGTTGCAGACCCCCAAATGGAAGTTTTAGTATCTCTGTATGTCCCTTTAATTCAGCAGACTCGACATGGCAGCATGTGTGAGATAGGAATTTTTATTTATTTATTTATTTTTTTAACTTTAGTTGAACCTGATGTATGTTCCATGAGGGGTCAGCAACATCTTAGAAAATGCTATGGGACAGGAAGGAATTGTAGGTTTCTTTACATTTACCATAAGCCTTGGAAACAGAAGTGGTAATGCAGATTTCTTAGTAATTGGTGACTCCAACAATCTGGTTCAGTAGTATTCCATGGCACTTGTTAAAGGATCTGCATCAAATGATTTTTTTCTTTTTGAAATAAATCTGTGTAATTTGGCAAAATGTAACCTATTCGTTACAACAGCCATTAAGTCATCACAGTAACTCATATTTACCTTCTAACCAACTTAGCCAAGGCTTTTGACACTATCCCCCACTCTGGCATCGTTGGCAGACTCACCCAGCTAGGTGTCAGCCCTTTATATCGCTAGATGGGTTGCTAACTGGCTCGGTGATAGAACATACATTGTGAAAATAGGGGAATCCAACTCCCAACAGTAGACCTGTAACTGGTGGTGTTCCACAGGTATCAGTCCTGAGACCTCTACTGTTGGGATCTATTTCTCCGATGTACAAGCAAAAACTAAGTCTGTGGCTGACAGTTTGCTGATGACTGCAAACTGGGATCGGTCATAGATTGGCCAAATGATGTCAGCATCCTACAAGAGGATCTTACACAAACTGATGACTGGTGCCAAAGTTATGGCCTTAAACTCAATGCAAAAAAGTGTATTGTCATCCCATTCAGTAAGAGCGATGTTCCTGCTAATTACCACAGCAGCACCCTAACTACATACTCAGTGGTGAGAGACCTGGGCACACAGGTGGACGGCAACCTTACCTTTGATCACCATGTCTCCACAGTGGTGAGAAGGGCATTCTGTATTGCTCATCTCATAAGTTAAGGGCGTTGCCTCCAGAAAAAAAGTTGTAACCTCTCTGTACTGTTTCCTCATTAGACCAATAATTGAGTACAACGGCTCTTTTGGTATGTACCTTTCCAAGCATCTGCTGCAACTGGAGAGACCACAAAGGTTCATTACAAAGAAAATTCAAGATATTCAGCATCTTTCCTATGTGGATTGTTTGAAATCACTGTCACTTTATTCTGTTTCGTACAGACTACTCAGAGGCAGTCTCTGATGCTGCTTTATTGGAAATGCTACATATCCGCAAGTCAAATGGTACACGGGTTACTTGCTCTAAAGACCTTAACTTGGTATGTTACATTAGTCAAACCTGCTGAAAGGACAGATTTGTCTCCCAGAGTTTACCACACCTTTGAAACAGATTCCTACTTCATGTCAAACAGAGCTTGACCCTCTTCAGTCCAGATTGTGTCTGGATGGTTAACCGTAAATTCACCTAGTGGTTCTACCTGTGTCCCTCTTGGACAGGGGCAATAGGTGCTGATCATGGAAATAAGGGTAGAACTTGGCTAGGCTTGTAAGGGCCCTAGGGCATTAGTCTAGTAACTTTCTATGATCCTGTGAAAGCACTATTATTTTTCATCTCACAAAGCCTTACTTTGCGTTTTGTCCTCTTCTCCCCAACCTCCCTTTCTCCTCTGTCTTCTACAGCTTGTATATTTTGAATATACTGTACTTTACAGTTGGCGGCCATCTGAGGTCCCTTTGTTGTTAGGTGTTTAGCTCTCATATAATTAGTATGGTTTTTATTTCGTAGTATTGACTGGCTAAGTTTTCATTTACTGCCTAACTACAAAATTGTTTTATATTGTTTCTGTATTCTCTGTTTTATATAGTAGCTCAGGCAGACCTAAAAAATAAAGTGCTTAGAAGTCAAAAACAAAAATATTTGCAACAAATAACAGCAGTACATTGGTTAACAATACTAACATATACAGTATCAAGCAACTAACATATATACAGTATCAAGCAATATGATTTGCAGTTTTAACTAACTCACCATAAACATTATATACAGAAGGTTCATAACAGGTTCATAAGTTTGTACTATGGTGTCAACTACCAGGGCTTTGAGTCCAGCCATGCAACCCAACCCATTTTTTCCTGTAGCACATTGAATGCCCATATGGTGAGGGCTTGTTGGTAAGGAGGCAGCTGAGGGTTATAGGGGGTGATTGGGATTAGTTGATTTACTTTCTGCCTCTGTCCATCAGAGGCATAGTGTTCAGACAAGTGGTGAATTTATGATCTTCCATCCAATGATCAAGATTTCCCTTGAAAAGGTCTGGGATGAAGCCTGCTTCTTGTAGATGGTGTACCTTTTCCATAGTACAGGGATCCTCTGAAATGCATCATTCTCTGCAGCATATTTATTTTATTTATTTATTGACATTTTAACCGGGTTGGTCCAGCTGGGCTTGTGGCCCATTTTCAGTGGAGACCCGAGGAGAAAAACTCCATTCAAGCAGTTTACAGAAATTACAACATTTGAGTCTACCGAATTACAAAAAATATGGTAAACAGATAGTAAAGACACAAGTAAATTGCATGCACAAAGGAAATATACACATCATGTTTTTTCAGAGAAATGATATATTACAAATTTACATAATTTTGACCATCCTTACATATTAAGTTTATAAAGTATCCATATAGTAGAATACTTAGATGAAAGGGGGAGGGATTGTTTAGGTGTGTACGTGGGGTATTGGGAGTTTAGGTTGGGTCTTGACAAAGGCAAGTTTTGGAGTTAAGTAGATGACAGTTGAGTTCATTTTTAAAGTGTGAAGGGTGGGTGATGGAACGTATGTGTAGGGGAAGTTTGTTCCAAGCTTGGGCCAGATTGTGTTTATGTAGAAGTTTACCTACTGTGTTTTGGGTTGGTCGATGTCTAGCAGTTGCTGATTAGAGTTACGGAGAGTCCAAATTGGAGTATAGATAGAGACAAGGGAAGAGAGAGAATGCAGTGTAACATTTGAAATTGTAAAAGCAGTAGTTGTTGGGGGAGTTCAAGCCACTGGAGGGAGTTCAGGGCGAGGCAGTGATGTGCTTTGTATGGAGAGTGTATGGCATGTTGTACTTATGTGGCAGCAGTGGTCAGAAAAGTCTTTTACTTGGTTCATCTCATAAGTAAAGGGATTGCATCCAGAAAAAAGGAGGTTATTACCTCCAAACATCTGCACCAACTGGAAAGGCCACAGAAATACGTCACAAAGGGAATCCATGGCCTCCAGCACCTGTCCTATATGGACAGGCTGAAATCACTATCACTCTACTGGGTATTGTACAGATTGCTCAGAGGTGATCTGTGCATCACCTACAAGGCAATTTCATACCCTGCCATAATGGCGATGCTCCATATCCATAAGTCTAACTCCTTGCGCATTACCTGCATGAAGTGCCTAAGTCTAATATGCAACATCAACAAAACCTGCTGGAGAGACAGGTTTGTCTCTGAAAGGCTGCCTCGTCTTTGGAATAGACTTCCTATACATGTCAGAATACCCCGCTAACCCTCTTCAAGCGGAACCTTGATGAGTAGATGGGAAACCACAAATTTGTCCCAGAGGTTCCACCTGTGTCCTTCACTGACAGGGGCGACAGGTGCTGGCTGATGTTTCTTTTTTGGGGGATAAACTCTTGGCGTGGCTTGTAAGGGCCTCAGGGCCATTAGCCTAGTAACCTCCTGTGATCTTATGTCATAGGCAGAGTTTAAGATCTTGGATCTACTGCTCCTTGTGCTTATTATTTTGAGGATGTGCAAGAGGTCCGTCAGAGCTGGGTCTGAAGATGCCTTATATGCCAGACAAAGATCACCTCTCCGTAACCTGTAGGGGACTGAGTAAAGAGATAGGGCCTTAAGGCAATCTGTGGAGGTGTAGTGCAGGATATTTATGCCCAGGATTCCCCATAGTGAGGAACCTTTGTGAGCATTCAACCTTTGCAGGTGTCTTGTCAAGTACATGCTAGAGAGGGCATTGTATTCGATGATGGGTCTAATAAGGGCAGAGTAGAGTGGTGCTATAACATCCTTGGACCTGGATGTCTTGCATAGAATTTTATTACTACCTTGGCTACACTTGGGTCAAAGACCACATTACTATCTACATTTTCCTAAATTCCTAACTACCAGGTCAGCTTTTAGGGGTGTTTACCAGTGAAGTAATTAGTTTGGGTGGATGACTTCCCAAAGGGCACCGTAATGCATTTCTTTATTTTGTTTTAATTGTAGCTATAGCACCAGTCATTTGTTTGTGTCAGACCCTCTTGTTAGATGTTGGTGTCAAGGGGGAAATCTGTGCTGGCTCCCAGTTTACAATCATCTGTGAACTTAGCCAGACATCCGTCAACATTGGCATTGACTTCTGAGAAGTAGATGCCAAACAGGAGTGGCCCAACAGAGAGTCGTGGGGTACTGTGGTCTCCCCAAACGTGATTTCTTGGTTCCTGTCTGAGCCAGCCAGTAATACAGTGATTTATGTATATATTTCTGCCTAGTTCTGGGAGTTTGTCACCAATGCCTGAGTGGGATATTGTATCAAATGCCTTGGCCAGGTCAAGGTAGGCAGTATGCACTGTGTCCCCCCCCCCGCCCCATCCATAACCTTGGTGACCTTGTCAAAGAAGTCTGTTGGGTTGAGTGGACAAGACCTTCCCTTGACCCAAAAAAAAAAAAACTGGGATGGGTCCAGTGTCTGTATGTTGCCAATATCCGTGTTAATCATTTCCATGATAATTGATTCCATAGCTTTATGTATTACAGTTTAGACTGATGGTTTGTAGTTCCCGGGGTTGATTGATGGTCCAGCCTTGTGGAGAGAGATGAGCATTGCAGCCCTCCATTCACTTAGTACAGAACCTGTTTTGAGGCTGTAGTTGAAGAGGGTCTGTAGTTGTACTGCTAGGTGAGTGGTGGTTCAACTCTCCAATGTTAGTGAGTACCAGGTCTAGTATGTTTGATCCCTTAGTTGGAGTATGCACTCTCTGGTCAAGGGTGTTTGTGTTGACAGTGTCCAGGAAATGTTCCTGTGTGTTAGAGGCTGTGTATGTTTCCAAGTCTATAGCGGGGGGTAGTTAAAGTCTCCCCGGGTGTTTGGCTGGATATAGACCGTCTCAAGTAGGTCCAGGTACAAGTTGTGAACTTTTGTTTGTCATAGAGGGTGACCTGTAGCTGGCCATGGCATGGTAAGGAACCTTGTCTATGGCGACCTGTATGCAAATATAACTCTGTTTTACTAGCCTGGAGTTATATTTGTTGCTAATGTAAATCAAGAACCTCCACCTTTAGCCCCTGTCTGCATTGTTGTTGTTGGTCTAAATGTGTGGAAGACACTGTAACACTGCACTGCTGGAATTCTTTGAGGCTTTAAACCAAGTCTCCGTAACAACACAAATGTCTACATCTTCCAGAGTGCGGAGTTTCTTGTTTTAGCCTCATAGCATTGAGCAGTATTTTTATTTATTTATTTATTTTTTGTTATGTTGGAAGTTTTGTGATTTTGACATCACTAGCACTGCTTTTTAGGCAGAGTATTTTGGCAGATTATCATTCATGTTGGTCATAAGTTCAAATGGACTAGTCAGTCTGCAGGCCATTACAAGAATAGCTAAAACCCCCATTTGAAAGTTCCCTGTAGCCTCAAGGAGGGCAATACATGTTTGACCAAGTTAAAACTTAAGGCTGCCTCTCCAATTATTTAGGTTTACCTTGAAGGTGGCAAGGGAGCTACTCTGAATTATAGTGAACTGTATTCCAGAGTGATGGATATGTTGGGATCTGAATCAGTAATGCCATTGTACCTTATTGAAGGTTTAGTTCCTCTAACTGAGTCTTTGAGCTTCCATTTGTTTAGTAAAGAATAAGAGGTCAACGACTGTTGAATCTTTCATGGCTCGAAAAGTTTAGAGACAGATCTTTACAGAGGATTTTACGTACACGAGACTGAGTAAAGACAGAAGGCTGCCAGTCTGCCCCGTTACCTAAGATTTTGAGACTGCTGATCTTTTTGTTATAATCTCTGAGGTCTCTCAAGTTGAGTGATCGTTTTAGACCAGTGCATGCCAAAAGGTGCATTATAATCAATAATAGGAGTGATGAGATATGAGTAAAAAGGAATGAAGATGTTGGATCTGGTGGATTGAAACCTTATGACGATGTCTGATTGGAGGGGGGTGTATCACCTGTGTCATATGTGAAAATGTTTTATTTTTTTCACATTTAATTTGAGGCTGTTGTCCTTACACCAATTGTTAACATGGCCCAATTCATGCTGGAGCCATTGTGAGTCAGTGGAAGATTGAATAATACCACCCAGTTTACGGTCTGTAAAATTAGAGAACCATAGACCAGGCGTGTTGGGCTGAAGGTTGGAGAAGCACATGCTACATAGGAGGTGGTCCATCACTGAGACCTGTCGTACACCACTGGTAACTTTTTGCTTTCAGAAGTGGCACCTGTAACTGTAACCACATGGGTTCTGTCAGACGACTAGTTAGCTGTCCACCATGCAGCAGAAGAGTTTGTATTCAGATTTACATGTCTGTCAGTAATGTCTGCATGGAGAATAGTGTCAGATGTTGGGCAAGTTCAGAAATAAATTATCTACTGTGTAACCGCTATCCACTGCTTTGGATACTTTTTCAAAGACATCAGTAAGGTTAAAGAAGCTGAAATGAACTTTGACAAAGCTGAATTGGGGAGGGTCCAGGGTTGAGATATTTTCAATGTCCAGATTAATGAGGTCTGAGATGATATGCTCCATAGTTTTACATAGGAGGCTTGTGATACTAATAGTCTGTAGTTACCAGTGTCCTTGGTTGGGTTCCCCGTGTGTAATGGCATGACAGTGACAGTGTTTCAGGCTTCTGATGTGTAACCAGAGGAAAAACTTAGATTAAAGAATTTAAGTAGGGATTCAGATATCCCATATTTGACAGAGATAATCAGCCAGCCTGGTATTATCAGGAGTGATGGATTAGTGAAGTTGGCTTTTGAAAGGACTGATATCCCCTTTACCCCCCCCCCCCCACACACAGTTGTTTGGATCTCCTTTATGGGCAAGAAAGAGCCACTGTTCTCGCTCCTGGGATAGAGAACAGGGATGAAGTTCCTATTTGGTCAGGATGTTGTGCTTATCCCTGGGGAAGCGGCGCTGCCATTAATAACACCGCTGGCCCCATTTTTCCTGTCAAAAGGACTCCAAAGACTAAACATGACGTTACACCACAAAACGTAATGCATTTGTCATAGGTGATTCCATTGTGAGACACAGATGTTCCCCACTCCTATCTTGACATAACCAAGGTATGTGACACAATCCTCCACTCAAGTATTCTAGAGAAACTCTTCCCATTAACCGATATAATTAACCAATACATTGAGATGGGCAGCCAACTGGCTGACCAATAGGACACATACTGTCAAAGTGGGAGACTTCACCTAGCAAAAGGCCAGTCACCAAAGACATACTACAGGGTTCTGTGTTGGGCCCCTTACTGTTCTCAGAAGTCCAGGCAAACTTGGGCGACCTGTGGCTGACCAAGTTTGAGGATGATTGCAAATTGGGAGCAATCATTGAGTCCCCCGATGATTTTAATGTACACCAGACAGGGTTAACTCAGACAAATTATTGTTGCCAAAGCCACTGATTTAAAAAGAAATGCAAAAAAATGCTTTATTGTTCCCTTTGGAGAAGCTGACATCCCTACTAATTACAGTATAGACAGCACCCCCACCCCACGTGTAGACCCAGTGGTACATGATCTGTGTATTTGGGTTGATAGCAGCATGAACTTTGACCATCACATATCCACAGTCGTAAGGAAATCCTTTTATGTGGAATATCTTTTGAGTAAAGTCATTGCATCTAGATCTAAGGATGTTGTAGTTCCATTATGCTTGGCCCTCATCAGAACAATAACTGAGTAAAATGCTTCCTTTTGCATGTACCTCACCAGATACCTACAACAGTTGAAGAGATCAGAGGCTTCTCACCAAGAAATTAGAGGTTGTACAAAACAAGTCTTATGCAGAAAGACTGAAAGTCCTATCACTGTGTTCTATCTCCTACAGGTTACTAAGGGGATGACCTGGGCCTGGCTTACAGGGCAGTCTCTGACCTGGCCCTGATGGAAATGCTACACATTCATAAATCAAACTGCATGAGGGTCGCTCGCTTAAGGGATCTTAACCTAGCCTCTGATGTGAACAGGTCATGCTGGTACCCAGAGACTGCCACATCTCTAGAACACGCTTCCCAGTCGCATGAAATAGACCCTCTCCCTGACACTTTTCAGACACAGCCTGGATGAATGGAAGGGTGACTGCATATTCACTCCTGGGGTAAAGCCCATGTCCCTCCTGGACAGAGGAAGTTATTAACTACCATAGACCCTTGCCTCTGCAAACTTCACTCACCTAACCACCGACAATTGGGGCAACTTGGGATAAATATGGCTAGGCTTGTAAGGGCTCTAGAACCATTAGCCTAGTTACCTTCTGTGAACTTGGAGTAGTTTACTGGGTCTGGATCATGGTTTAATTTAGGCTATTGATCATTATTATGCAGTGGTTTCTGATAGAGAGAGAGACTACTATTCATGAAGAGATTCAGTATCCTGAATCTGGATAGGAAGATGAAGGGACAGATATAGGGGTTTTCTCTTCATTTGTCTGATTTAGACTCAGAGAGGAGAGTTCAGTTTCTTCTTCTCCTTGTGGGGGTTTATCTTTCTCTGAGACTATTTCCATAATGCACCAGTTTTTTCAGTGGTGGACCGCTGAGGTTTCTGTCCCTTAGAAAATATGAACTATTAGAGATGGAAATTTCCAGAACCTGCACCCATTCCTCCAGTTCTATCACCTCCACAAAACGTCTATGTCAATGCCTACAATTTTCCTGATAGTCAGCCTGCTGCTCCTAAAAAGGCAGATAGAATGCATGAAGTACCTCACTCTTAAGTCTTTATACCTTCATCCCATACTTGACCCAGCAACTGTAGCTTTAGTTAATCCTACTGCTGCTAAACATTTGGTTAATTCCAGTCCTAATCTTTTTGACCAGGATGAGAAAATTATTGTGGGTAAAAAGAGTGTGCTTCTGGAGCTTTGATTTTTCAGAATTTTGAATTGACAGGCTCGTATGATATAATTTTGACTAATTGTGAAAGCATGAGGAGTGTTTTGTCTGCAACAGTTTCTTCTTGTGAGGAAAATCGTTTAGTTTCTTCTATTTCAAAGGTCTTAACTCATTGTTTGTGTGAGCATGACTCCGTTTATACTTCTTCCAGGGCTATGATTATTGAGATGCATTCCAGTCAGTGGGGATGTGTATATAAGTACTGAGCATGTGCAAGCAAAAATGCCATTTTGTGTGAGCAGCCAGAGTGAAAGCATGCATGAGTGTAGCAGTCAGTTTGTTCGTTTAAGTTTAATGTTCCTGCCATCCATCTTGATGCGTTTGTGTGTAGTAAACTGCTTAAACGAACACCGAAGCCTCATCTTCTTGTTCAGATACAGAAGATGAGCGACAATGACCACTTGTATATATTATATATATATATCTATATATATATATATATATATATATATATATATATATATATATATATATATGTGTGTGTGTGTATATATATATATATATATATATATATATATATATATATATTTTTTTTTATGTTTAGATGAAAGTCTATTGCATGAGAACAGTGCATCATCAAGTCTGCTAACAAATGGTAAAAAGTTGTTGTTTGTCTTTCGGCTTTTCCCGGTAAGGGGTCGCCACAGCGGAACTCCGGTCCGCTAATGATTGGCAGTAGATTTTTACGAAACACCGAGGTGCCAGCTCAACGCCCAACCTTCAACGAAGTCACGCCCAATTACGCACGCATGTCTTTCGAACGCTACCCAACCGCGGGGAGGACATGCAGACTCCACACAGAAGGCACTCCCAAGCTCAGCCGAGAATCGAATGGGAGAACCTCTTGCTGTGAGATAACAACACTACCGCCGTACCACCAAAATGGTAAAAAGTATGTAACTTTATTATTAAATGCAAAATGATATTAACTTTAGACCATAAAATTACCTTAATGTACTAAAAGGAATGGTAGCGTTGTCGCCTCACAGCAAGACGTTGTCCCGTTCGATTCTCAGCTAGAGCGTCTTCTGTGAAGACATGCGTGAATGGGCATCCCTTTGTTGAAGGTTGTGCATTAGGGCCGGCAGCTCAGCATGTAAAAATCAACTGCCAATCATTAGCAGACTGGAGTTCCGCTGTGGTGACCTCTAACTGGGAAAAGCCGAAAGACACAACAACAGCTAAAAGGAATGTATGCCAAAATCATATTAAATCCTTTAAAGGCATGGCTGCATCCATTTCTAATGTTTAATAAATACCATTATGCTGGTATATTTAGCATGCTCTGCATAGCTTCTGTTGTAGGCTAGAGACCCATTATTGCATTCACTGCTTGTGGGACTGTAATTTTAAGATTGATCCTCCTAAGCTGCCAGGCCTTATGGCAGGATACATCCAGATCATGATTTCATCTACTTGTTCTCATAAAAACAAATTAAACAAGGGGACTATCTAGTTAGAACTTTATCAACTGTCCTCGACTGCATTACTCCATATTCTGCCTAACAGATGAAATCTGTTACATTTATTTTTGCTAGGTGATGTGGTGCTTTGTAATAGGTTTTTTTAGCAAGTTAGGGACCTCACATGCATAACAAAAGGAGGCAAGTAAGAAGATGTTGAATAACTCAGTATTAGAAAATCCTTTTTTCTGCATGTTTCACCAGACATATCTAGACTGCTACCTCCCAGAAATCAGCCCAGTATTGTCTGATTAAGGGGTATTCATATTATATGTGGTTCTGTGATGCCACATAACCTGATGCTTCACATCGCCAACAAGTTATTTTTGAGCCTGGAAGCTGCTGGGGTAGTTTCTCTGTCATTAAGAGTAACATATAAAGACATACTCGTGTTAAAATTGTCCATTTTAGGGAAGAAGTTATCCTTGCAGGGGTCTCTAATATCTGTTGGATCCTGTCTGCTGTAAGCCCAAATTCAACACCTTTTTCATATTGTTATTTAAAATACTGGAGGACATTATAATGAATACTAGTTAACAAGGCTGTAAATTTAGAAAATCCCACTTACTGTCGCACCATTGTATGCACTAGTTTGCATCTGCAGGAGATCAAAGCCTGCATTGCTTAATAGAGGCTGAAGGGCAGATTTGAGCTGGATGTATTGCAGTTGATGTCCATCCATCCATTCGCAACCCCTTTTTTCAATTTTTGCACATGACAGTCATCTAGAGCCAAGATTTACACTGTCAGGTGGCTTGCCCTGCTGCAGTAGTTCTTCCACACCACACACTCACACCTGTGGCCAATTTAGTGTGTCCAGTCCACCTAGTTCATGTTTTTGGAATATGAGAGGAAACCGGAACACTTGGAGGAAATGCACACAAACACAGAAAAAAACATGCAGACTCCACACACAAAATATCCAAGCCAAGAACTGAACTGGGGGACTACTTGCTGTGAGATGACAATGCTGTCCACTGTGCTGCCCTAGTAATGCAGTTGATGTGTTTAAGGTAAATTATACTTGTTCATAAATTCTGGAAGAGGTTGGATGGTAGAAGTAGGGAACAGCTGAAAGGTAAAAGTAAAGCCCATTTTGATATTGCTTCCATAGTATGGGTTGGAATCTTTGATGTGCACCTACTGGAAGTGAGAGGAGTGCCAGGATACCAGTCGGGTCAAACTTTCGGGTCAAACTTTTGGAAGATGCTGCTGAGAACTCTCTAGAATACATTCAGATACTGAGCTCTACCAGTTGTTAGTGTCTTGGTATGATAACCCAGTACTCTTGCTAGTAGCAGCTTTATCCACCCTCAATTATTTAGTATTTCAGGCAAAACAGCCCCAGGAAAGATGGGTATAGAGCATTAGCCATAATTGTTACTCGTGATGAAATGTGAGCTGCGATGTAGAAATCACTGAACATTCTGATAATACTGTCGTAATGAGCAACTAACAGACTAGGAATTCTCAGACCTCCTTGAGGTTTTAGATATATAATGAATGGAAAGCGGCCCTCTAGATGACCCCATGTGCCATAAAAATTTGAGAATTTGACTATCCCATTTTCTTAGCTTTGGGTACGGTATCCTTGGAGGTAAACCTTGAAGAATATATAGTAAATTAGAATCAAAAACATTTTTTACTGAAAGATTTTTTTAACTCAAAAGGTAGAGTCCAAGATATCCATTCTTGCAGATGCCCCCTAGTTGTCTTTTGGTTAGTCTGGATATTCATTTCTTTAACCCCTTTTTGTGTTGGATTATATCATTATTATACATAGATGTTTCACATGAGGAGCAGTTATATGAAATGATCTGTGAGCTGGAATGACAGTGTTGCATTATGAAGAAGCATGGTAGATTTTATTGCAGTCTCCTTGTACCCAGAGATATTTTACCCTTGAGACACAATGTTTCAGTGGGGGTTCAGTATGGGAAGGATTTTCCAGGACAACTGCATGATCATCAGCGTAAAGGACAACATCATTACCTGATAGCTCTCCTGAGAGATTTGGAATGTCTCACCCTTCAACCTCCTGAAGAGCTGTCTCTACCAGCTGTGTCCAGAATAAAGAGAAATGGGGGGTAAGGGGCAAATTTGCTGTACTCATTTCGAAATATTAAATGACCCAGAGAGATACAATCCTACTAGAACCCTGATACGTCTTCATTAATACTTTCACAAAAGACTCTGGAAAGTGATGGTCCTCCTAATGCCTTTCTTAAAATATGCCAGTTTAACGTTATAAAATTCTTTTTCAGTGTTCAAGAAAAGGAATACTCTTAAAGTAGTGACACAGCAGCTTTCTATCCATTGGGTTACTTGCAGTATTTTGTGCCAAAAAGCCCTACCTCTAATAAAACCCACTGGATCTGAGTGTACCAAGGAGGGAAGGAAGTGAGTGAGTTAGCCTATAGGCCCATATAAAATTTGCTATCCACATTGAGTAGGACTGGCCTGTAGTTAGAAGGTATAGATGGGTCCTTAACCACTTTCAAAAGAGGAAGTATAAGTAACTGTTTCTAAGAAGGGGGCAGCTGTGTACTTTCAATGGCTACCTGACATGCTGTCTAGAGAAGATTTGTGGTTTGGGGGGGGGGGGGGTAATTGCTTATACAACTTTGAGGGAAGCCCCCCCCCCCCCCAAGAGATTTATTTGGCTTTAAATTCTGCACGACTGCACTCATTTCCTGCTTAATGAGCATGGCACTGAAAGCCTGAAGTTGCTCATTTGGTAGTCTAGGCAAGTTGGAAAAGATTTGAGGCTAGGGATGTATTTTCTAAAGTGAGCAAGTTAAAAAAAAAAACATTATCTTTACAGAGCTCCTGAAAATAGGTTCATAGGTTGGTACTAGGCTATCGACCCTAGGGCCTATACAAGCCTAGCCATTACAATTCCCTGGCTGTTTCTTCCCACACTGTTTACTTCCCTGGACCCATGTCTAGCAGGGTGACTGACGTGATCCCCGGGGTGAATTTCCTTTCTCCCATCCAATCATCAAGATTCCTTTTGAAGAGGGCCAAAGAGGCGCTCTGCTTGACATGTATGGGCAGTCTATTCCAGAGTCTGGGGAGTCTCTGGGCAGGAACCTATCCCTCAGGCATGTTTTGTTTATTGTGATGACAAGATTTAGATCCCTGGAGCGTGTGGCTTTGAGGGATTGGGATTTCTTTAAGTGTAGCATGTCCAACAGCTCTGGGTTTGACATGGCCTTGTATGTTAAGCAGAGATCGCCTCGCAGTAGACGATATATGACAAAGTATAGCTGGAGTTTTTTAAGGCAGCCAGCATAGGGCATCTGCTTTAGGCCTGTGATTCTTTTAGTGAGGTATTTCTGTGGCCTTTTCAGCTGTTGCAGATGTCTTGAGAGGTACATACCAAATGGGGTGTTGCATTCTATAATGGGTCTAATGAGGGACGAGTACAGTGGGACAATGATCTCCTTTTTTTCTGGATGAAAAGCCCTTAGTGATGAGGTGTGCCACGTAGAAGGATTTCCTGACTGTTGTGGCAATGTGGTTATTGAAGGAGAGACCACTGTCCACCTGTGTCCCTAAGTCTCTTATCACACTTTCGATGTTTAGTGTACTGCCACCTATGTGATAATTCACGGCTACATGTTTTTTCCCAAAGGGGATAACTATACATTTCTTGGCATTGAGCTTGAGCTCATGGCTCTGGTACCAAGCATCTGTTTCTGTAAGGCCCTTTTGTAGAGTATCCACATCATTTGGTGATTCAATAATGGCTCCCAGTTTGCAGTCTTCTACGAACTTTGTTAGCCAGAGTCCCTTAGTGTTGGCCTGTCCTTCAGAGAAGTAGATGCCAAACAAGAGCGGTCCCAGGACTGAACCCTGAGGTACTCTACTTGTCACTTGTCTGGAGCTGGATTTGGAGTCAGCTACTTTTACAGTGTGGGTTCTGTCAGTAAGCCAGTTGGCAACCCATCGAGTGACATAGGGATTAATGCCCAGCTTAGTAAGTTTATCTATGATTCCAGAGTGGGGGATGGTGTCAAAGGCCTTCACGAGGTCCAGATAAGCTGTGTGGACTGCCTTACCCTCGTCCACGGCTCTGGAGACTGATTCGAAGAAGTCAGTAAGGTTCAGGAGATGAGATTGGGCCTTCACAAACCCAAAATGGGTGGGGTCCAGTGTTTTAAGGTTGGCAATGTCTTTGTTTATAAGTTCCATGATAATACGTTCCATGGCCTTGCAGATCAGGCTCGTCATACTGATGGGACGATAGTTCCCAAGATCCAAGTGGATTCCCCCCTTGTGGAGTGGGATAACTGTAGCTGTGCGCCACTCAGTGGGCACGAAGCCTGAAGTGAGGGTATAATTAAACATGACACTTAGATGAGGTGCCAGTTCATTTTGTAGTTCATGTAGTACACAGCCCAGGATGTAATCTGGTCCCATGGATGCTGTATTCTTAGCTTTGGAGAGTGCGTTTTTTACCTGTGTGGCCATTATTACCAGAATTTGGCAATCTTCCAGTATTGAGATGGGCCGTTTAGGGGCTGAGAGGGGAGTGAAGTTCGCACTGAATCGATCTGCCAGGATATTGGCAATATCCTTGGGATCAGTATATTTAATGCCATTCTGTTGTAGCTCAGAGCAGATCTGAGCATTGCCATTTAGATTCTTGACATAGTTATAGAATGCCTTGTGGTTGTCTTTAGAATCTTTGGCAATTTTATTTTCGTAACTGGCTTTGGAGGATTTTATGAGGGATCTCAGCTTCTTACTGAGGCTGGTAAGGGAGTTTTTTACATCCTGGGATTTTCCTCTTTTCTGCAGCAGTTTTTTCCTTTTGTTGTAAAGTTTGTTTATGGCAGGGGACCACCAGATTAGCTTCCTTTTTTTGGAGGAGAGCATCTTGGTTCTATCTGGGATGGCACGATTCATGCATGAGTGGATGTGCTCGTAGAGTGCCTTAGTGTAGGGGATGTAAAACTTACTAATTGTAGTAATAGTGGTAAATGAATCATCCCCAGATCCATGAAAGGCCAAGCGTATTTCTTAGCCTTTCTCACTAACCTGGAATGTACTTGCAGAGATTCATCATAGTATTGTAGCCTAAGCTTTCCAAGGTTATGTCTCTTTTTTTAGTAATATCTTGAATTTTTATCCTTTTATGGGGGATAGAAGAGACATGGACCTCTGCATCCCCAGCCAGTCTCAATTAGGTATCCTGATATTCCATTGCTTTCATAACCCATAGTTCAGGAATGCAAGCTGGCATGCAAAAACCCTTTGTAAGCTTCCCATAAAATAGAAAAATAGTCTTCAACTTTGTGCGCAGAAAAAATTCCTGGGTGTGCATTTTTAATTGGCTGGGGAAATCAGGTCTCCTTGTGTAAAATGGCAAGACTTTCCAAAACTTTGGAAATGGAGGAGTGTGTACTTGAACAGTGCTCTCTGTTGCTTCACGATCAGAATATGGGCACAGTATTTGATTATACACAGGCTGAAAATCTGCAGAAAAAAGAGAAACTTAACAATTCCTTATCCTTTCCTTAGGTGGAGTTACTTAACCTGCAGTTATCCAAGGTAGATCCACTTGAGACAGAAAGTAGCTGAATGGATGAGTTGAGGAATCTAAAAAAAACAACTGTAACATAATCGAGTAATCTAAAAAAATGTAATAAAAAATCATCAGGTTTATAAATCTGTGGTTGCTGCATAGAACCTCAATAAGACAGCTCTCAGGAGCTTGTTTTATTTCCTTGTGATATTTATTGATCTTCCAAAAAGTGCAGTTCAAGTCTAAGTTACAACAGAAGCATACATCATTTTATATGTTTTTGGAGGGGGAGGGGTATCTTACTGTAAACAGAGAAGATGGATGAGATAACCAACCAAATAAGATTAAAAAAATAACGTATATCAACCAATCCACCAATTTCTTAAAATTCACAGCCACCCACAGCCAAGACTGTGTCAGTTTTCTCGACCTCTTGATCAGTAAGCCCCAGGGACAACCCTACCTCACCAATGACTTATGCAGAAAACACACCAGGGTCAACCTTCTCTTGCACAGGAATAGAATGCATCCTTTTAAAACTAAAAACAATGCCATCCAGTCCCAAGGACTGAGGATCTCCAGGGTCTCCAATGAACTGATCACCTTACAAAGAACATTGTCAACCTGGAGAAGGACTTTCTTGTTATAGGCTACAGCAGTGACATAATCCATCACATCGTAAGCCCTGTCATCCATCAAAGGACAGACAACAGTGAAGCCCACCACAACCTGGTCAAAATATGACTATATGTCCTTAGAATCCTCAAAGAAACCCGGAGCACCAGTATTACACTTACCTTCTCTGTGGACTTTCATAATCTAAAAAGGATATTAAATGAAAATTGGTGCATTGTCAGCAAAAGCAATGCCCTTAAAATCCTTCTGAAACCTAGCATAACGATCCATAGGAACAAAAGCATTTGTGACTTTGTGGAACACTTGCATGTTCCAGACACTTCCAACATTACCACAAGCATATTCTTATCTGGCCCACCTCATTGCAACATTTGTCAATATGTTAGTGGGAAAACAAAATTCAACTACCCCAACACCAGAAAAGTCTTCAAAAGTAGGTTTTACATTAACTGCAACACCAGCCATGTTGTATATAGAGCGCAGCGCTGAAAATGTCCAGCATTCTACATTGGTAAAATAATCAACAGGCTCAAAACATGAGTAGTCAGACACAGTATAGACATGGATAAGGAGTCCCCACCAACTCAGTGAAATGCACCAAGAAATACCCAGAACACAATAGCTTCTCCTTTCACATTGTTGACAGAGAGAACTCAGTTCTGTTCAATGGTAACAAAAACAAGTATTCAAACACAATCTAGATTAATTGGGTGGGAGACCACAAATTCGCCCCCAGGGTTGCACTCTTGTCCCTCATGGATAGGAGTGGCTAGTGGTGTTCCAAACCTGTTTTGTTTATAAATTCGTTGTTAACTACCCAAAAAATAACAAATGGGGCTACTTGGGATTAATATGGCTAAGCTTGTAAAGGCTCAAGGGCTGCTAGCCTGGTAAACTCCAATGAAGCTATGAAAAAAAGGTGAGCTGCAATGGCAGATGTTCTTCGTTCCCCATTGCTGCAGTCCTTACTATTGGGTATAGTCCGCGTCCAGTCGGCCCGAATACCAGAGTATAAGGCTGACGTCGGTCAGGGCGCATTAGACTGACGTCAGTACGTCAGGGTACTAATGCGCATGACCGACGTCATATCCTCAGTCTTTTTTGCCGCATGGTCCGATGCAGAAGCAGTTTTGCGAGTGCAGGTTGGCGTTCTGAAATATTTCCGAAACCGGAGTTTCAGACCGAAACAGAGTTGGCTAAGTACCCCGTTGGGGAACATTTTGTTTTTTTCTTGCCTCACTATTTAACCGGATGTCAGAAAAAGTGAATAACTGTATTTCTTGTGGGAAACAGATACCTCATAGGGATTACCATACCTTGTGTATACCTTGTTTAGGGCCTGAGCACGACGTTGTTGGTTGCCGCTCTTGTGCTAGGTTTAACAAACGCACTATTAAGAGGAGGTTAGACTGTGCCAGGTTAGTGTTTGGGAAGCGTTGCAATTATAAAATGCCGTCGGATGCTCCGACGCCCGCTTCGACCAAGAAGCGCAAGGACAAAACAGCTAAGCCTAGGGTTGATGAACCGCAGTCCCGGACGCCGGTTCTTTAGAAGGCTCAGTGGAGCCAGAGGTTTTGCCAGGAGTTTCCATGGAGTCTCAGGCAGAAACTTTACTGTTACAGGATGTGCCTTCTCAGGAGGTAGGCCAGGCTGACGGGGCTTCTCAGGTAACTGTTCTTCCCTCTCTTCCCAAGGTAGTTAGAGCCTTTCCTCCTGTTGCCAAAACTTCTTTGAGAGGTAGGCCTAGTTCAGCTTCAGTGGGGGCTTCTCCTAGCATTTCGGGTTCTGTACCTAAGAAACATATGCTTAAAATGGCAGAAGATTTGATTACTATGATTAGAGGTTCTATGCCCCCGCCTGATAAGAGGCCTAGGGTGGAACCGGAGTTTGATAGTTTTGAACAGTGTTCAGAGGCTTCAGAGTCTTCTGCGGAAGACTTGCAGGAGTATCCTACTTATTCTGATTCTGATGTGGATGATTCCACTCCTACAGCTTCTCCTCCTGAGGATTTCTCATTTTCAGAGACTCTGCATTCCATGAGGGAGCACTTTAAATGGGAAGGCCAGGATTACTCTGATTCCAGGAAAAGGCTTAGGGAATTCTTGTTTTACCCCAGCATAGCCCCCTAGCTATGGCTCCTCTCTGGAATGTGGTGGAATATGTTTTCGCAGAGGCTTCCCTGAACCCTGACTCTTTGCCTCCTGCTCCTGTTAAGCCTGATAGGTATTATAGGGTGCCCGAAGCTCATAAGTATTTGTTTAAGAGTCCTAGGGCGGACCCAGAAACTATTTCTCAAGGGCCTAAAGGTGTTAAGGCTTCTGTGGTTAAAAATCCTGTTCCCACTGATAAAGAGGCCAGGGCTTTGGATAGGTGGGGAAAGAAAGTGTATACTTCTTCCACTCTAGCCATGAGAGCGTTGAATTGTCAGTTTCACATGCTAAAATATCAGAATTATCTCCTTTCACAATTAAAATCTAAGGTGGATGCTTTGGCGGAAGGTATTGAGTGTAAAGAGTTGCTGGATTTGGTTCATGTGTCTGAACAAGTGGGTAAGCATTCTTTGCAATGTGGTTTTGATGCTGTACAGGCCTCCTCGAGGGTGGCTGCTACTAGTTCTGTTCTTCGCAGGCATGCCTGGTTGAAGGATCAGAATTTAGCTGAGCATGTTAAGACAAGGATTTTGGATGCTCCTTTACAGTCTGTTGTGTTGTTTGGATCGCCTGTGGAAGCAGTTTTAAAGAAAATGGAGGACAAAGCTAAGTCTATGCAAACTGTTAAAGATTTGTTGCAGGTGCAGCCACCGAAGTTTAGTAGAAATTGGCCTGCTAAGGGGTGGACATATCCTGCTTATGATTCCCAGTCTAGGGGTAGGTCTAGACGTGGTAGGGGCAGGGCTCAAGGTTCTTTTAGGCCTAGAACAGGGAGTTCACCTGCTCAGACTTCTGGTGAGGGCAGGGGTCAGTCCTTTCGTAAACAGACCCAATGACCTGTCTTTTCAGCTGCCAGTAGATTCTCGTCTGGCAGCTCCTTTGGGAGGAAGACTGTCTCTTTTCAAAGAAAATTGGGATTTAATTACTCAAGACAAATGGGTGTTGGATATCATTCACCACGGTTACAGATTTTATTTCCATACAATGCCCCCTTTCAAAGGCATGCCGGACGTTCCTCCTCCACAAAGAACAGAGGCTCACAAGCAAGTTTCTCAGTTACTCCAGTTGGGGGCCATTCTGCCAGTCCCTGTATCAGAAAGGGGCCTAGGATTTTATTCTCGCCTGTTCCTAGTACCAAAGAAGGGGAACACGTGGAGACCAATTTTGGATTTATCTCTCCTCAACACTTTTCTGGACATTCCCAAGTTCAAGATGTTGACGTTACAACAGCTTTTACCTCTGCTGGGCAAAGATCACTGGATGGTAACTTTAGATCTCAAGGAAGCTTACCTTCATGTGCCTATAAGGCTAAGTTGCAGGAAGTATCTGCGGTTTCGAGCTGGAAATTCTCATTATCAGTTCTCTGCATTGCCCTTTGGCTTATCTACTGCGCCCAGAGTATTCACAAAGGTTCTGGCTCCAGTGATAGCTTACTTCAGGCTTCAAGGTATTCAAATCTATCCTTACTTGGACGACTGCCTGATTCTGGCTCAAGAAAAGGAAGATCTTCTACAGCATCTGGAATATGTTATAGCAGTGCTAAGATGCCTAGGGTATTCTGTGAACGAAATAAAGTCCAGTCTAGTACCCTCTCAAGACATGTGCTTTCTGGGTGTGAGACTGAATACAGCAGCCCAGATGGCCTTTTAACCCCGGACAAACAAAAGAGTCTATCACTTTACTTCCATCAACTATCTCATCAGTCCGTGCTGACTGCAAGGACAGTCCTTCAAGCATTAGGGTTCATGGCATCTTGTATTCTGGTGCTTCCCAATGCCAAACTGCATATGAGGAAGCTACAATGGTATCTCAAAATGTATGGACACAGCACTGCCAGGATTTGGACACTGTCATTCAAATAATACCTTGCCTTCAAAAAGAATTTTTGTGGTGGGCTCAGGAATGTCACCTAAACAAGGGACTCTCTGTGACCCGGCCAGAGGCGAGTCAGATTTTAACGACAGATGCCTCGGACATTGCTTGGGGAGCTCATCTAAATGGAAAGTGGATACAAGACAAGTGGCCTGCCAGACTACAGCATCTACATATCAACATGAAAGAGATGTTAGCAGTCCAGTTTGCATTAATGGCTTTCAAGGAGTTACTTCTTCCAGGGCAGGTGTTGATTCTAACAGACAACACAACTGTCATGTGGTACATCAACAAGCAAGGGGAACACATTCTTATCCTCTATGCAGGCAAGCAATGATTTTATGGGAGACTGCGCTAAGCTTGCAACTAACTCTTCAGGCAAGGTTTCTGCCGGGAGCACAGAACTCCTTAGCAGATGTGTTAAGCAGACAAATCATGGATCCCCACGAGTGGAAACTGGATCTTCATGTATTTCAAAATTGACAGTGTCATGGGGAACTCCAGACATAGATCTGTTCGCTTCTCCACTAAACCACCAGCTGCCACAGTATTGCACAAAGGGGTTTCATCACACAGCTTGGAAAGTGGATGCTCTGTCTTTCAGTTGGAAAAATCTTCATGTGTATGCCTTTCCTCCTCTGCCTCTTCTCCCAAAGGTACTATTAAAGGTCAGACAAGACAGGCCAAGGATGATTTTGATAGCTCCAGATTGGCCTCGGCAACACTGGTACCCACTACTACGGAGTCTGGTAAGGAAGCCTCCATGGCCTTTACCTCTGATTCCTCATCTGTTATCTCAGAAGGATGGTCATCTGCTCAATGTCAAGCTTCGCTCTCTTCATCTAACAGCCTGGCATATTCTGTGTTGAAACACAGCAGGTCTCAACTTCCTCAACAAGTTTTAAATGTGATTATGGAAGCTAGAAGACCTAGTACAAGGAAAGTGTACAGAAAAATGGAAGAGATTTTTATTTTGGAGTACAGCAAAGAATTTGCAGGTTTCTGAGCCTAATTTGAGTGTGGCTCTTCAATATCTTACTGAGTTATTGGACAAAGGTTTGTCCTTCTCTTCCATTAAGATTCATGCTGCAGCAATTTCAGCTCACTATGATTGTGACCCACCATTGTTTTCGCATCCTTTGTTCAAGCAGTTTCTTAGAGGGGCAAAGAATATAAGACCCCACGTAGAGCTCCTACTCCTGCTTGGGATCTCAATTTTGTGTTGGAAAAACTTACTCTACAACCTTTTGAGCCTGCGGCTACTGCTGAATTGAAATACTTGTCATGGAAGACTGCTTTTCTGTTGGCTATTACTTCTGCAAGAAGGGTGTCTGAGTTGCAGGCCCTTATGGCAGTAGAGCCATTTTGATTTTCCATAAGGATAGGGTATCATTACGCACTAATCCTTCCTTTATGCCTAAGGTGGTTTCTAGTGTGGCTTTAAACCAAACTATTCATTTGCCTACTTTTATGCAGACCCCAAAATAAAGGGGAAAAGATTTTGCACACTTTAGATGTACACAGGCAATTGCGTTATTATTTAAGCAGGACTAAGGATTTCAGGCAGTCTCAGCAGTTGTTTGTTTCTTTTGCTTTGAGTTCCCAGGGCAAGCCTGTGTCAAAACAAACTATTTCTAGGTGGATTGGCTTTTGCATTGCATTTTGTTATTCCCATCATGGCAAGAAGATTCCAGCTGGGATTAGGCCTCATTCCACTAGGGCTACTGCCACTTCAACAGCATTTCTAAGGGGTGGCAACTAAGGATATTTTGGAAGCAGCTACTTGGAGTTCAGTGCATACTTTCTCTAAGCATTATCACCTTCCTATCTACTCTAAGTCTAGGGCTGGTTTTGCCACAGCTGTTTTGCAAGGCATGTTGTCAGCTCCTGCTTCTTTATGATTTGCCAGCCTCCCTTACCTCTGCTTTGGGATTCTACCCAATAGTAAGGACTGCAGCAATGGGGAGCGAAGAACATAGTACAGTTTTGTACCTACCATAAATGTAGATGTTCGAGGATCCCCATTGCTGCAGTCCAATTTACCCTCCCTCCTTCCCTCTGTGTTTAGGGGTGGTTGTGTAGGTGAGGTTACATGCTTATATTTTTGTATATATTCTTGTATATATTGTACATATGTTTGGTGCAGGTATTTTGGGCCTTGTCTTTTTAGGGTCTTCTGACATCTGGGGCAAGAAAAGACTGAGGATATGACGTCGGTCATGCGCATTAGTACCCTGACGTACTGACGTCAGTCTAATGCGCCCTGACCGACGTCAGCCTTATACTCTGGTATTCGGGCCGACTGGACGCGGACTATACCCAATAGTAAGGACTGCAGCAATGGGGATCCTCGAACATCTACATTTATGGTAGGTACAAAACTGTACTATTTGCTTCCAAGCCAGAAAACCCCTGAGACTTAACACTGCAACTTCTATAAATTACCCCCTGAATCAGAAAATTGGATCACCATACGTTTTACTGACATGTACTTATTGCGGGCACCTGTGGATTGTTTTGAGCCTATGGGGCCTATTTCTAGTGGACATTTATTTTTGCACTTTTCTTCACACTAAAAACTGAGAGTCCAGATATGTTTAATCATTGTAGTGCATATTATTGCACTCTAATAACTCCTCCACAGTTTCATTTTACAGTTTTCTGTGACTCAGACGTGTTTAAACTTTTTCATTATCTTTAATAACTTCACTGTTTCATCTTGTATTCTGAGTAAACTGTAGTTAACCAGTCTTCCAACTTGAGAACTGTTTAAGGCCTCAAAAATATCCAAACTAGACCACCAGGTTTGTTAAATGGCTACTAAGACAAAGACACTTCATCTTTGTTTACATTCCATCCTGGCCCTCCCACAGAGGGTCCTCAGCACCCTTAGTCCTGTACCCATGCCACAACCATTATGATCCCCTCAAATATTCCTCCTTTTTTCCATCCAGTATTGTTTCTTTTAGCTATACTATGTAGTCTGCTAAAGCCCGCATCTCTTAAGGGCATGCACCCTCCCTCTAATTTATTTTTCATAGGCACTGGGTACACTTCCATCCCCGGTTTCATTACTCCGGAACTGGGCTAGGACAAAATTCTTGATAAAAAGGGATAATTGGGCTCAGATAAAATCCTTGATAAAAAGAGATAATTCTGTAGCCATAAATAGAAATGACCTTTATATACACCTCACTGCCTTTTAAGGGAGTTTGCATGTCTCCCAGGGATCATGGAGACCTTTTAATTCACATACGCAGGCTCATTTCAGTGGACAGCTAAAGGCACACTAATTTCGAAAGTTTCTGAACCTTTTGATGATTTTGCTCAGATGTTGGGAGGGTGGCCTAAGGGTTAAGGTGATGTCCTTCATGGATGCATCTGCAGTCATAACAACTGGGTTGTCCTGTCGTCAGGCAGCCCTACAGTCGGCCGGATTCCAAAGTCCGGGTCCGGCTTCGGCTGATGTCGCACTTCACCCGACGTCATCTCTGTTGGACTTCGGGTATAAAGGCATCAGCCGACGCCATTTTCTTCAGTCTTTCTTGCCGCGTGGCGCCCGAAGCAGAAGCTGTTCGCAAGTGCCGGTCGGTCGGATCCAGAGATTACTTCTACCGAATACTAAAGCTAAGTACCCCGTTGGGGACTCTTTCTTGCCTCAGCCGATGTCAGAAAAAGTTAATAATTGTTTAACCTGTGGGAAACAAATACCTCATAAAGATTTCCACTCTTACTGCCTGCCTTGCTTAGGCCCAGCCCACGACGTAGCAGCCTGTTCGTCCTGTGCTTCTTTCAACCGACGAACGCTTAGACGTCGGTCGGAGTTTGCAGAACAGTTTTTCGGTTCTGATTTTGCGTACATTATGCCGTCGGATCCTCCGACTACGCATTCTGCCAAAAACGCAAAGAAAAAGACCGACACTCGCGGTCCGCGGTTTCGGCCGAAACCATGGTTAAGCAAACCGCGAGTGTCTCGGTTTCGACGAAACCGAGAAAACTGATCAAAATACAGCTGAATCTACCTCTACAACTGAGGTCCCTGCTAACACTCTTGAATCGGCCTCAGAAATTTTACCCACTACGGTGCTTACCACTGACTTATCAGACACCATTCCCTTGGATGTCTCTACCCCAGCACGTGGTGCTGCTAGGCCTCCAGCAGCCATGTCCATTAAGGCCTTCGCCAGGGCTAAAGCAGCCAAGACTACTAAAACAGTGCCTGTTAAACCCCTCAACCAGGCCCTCTTCCAGTTCTCAAATGCTTACTTTGGCAGAAGATTTAATTTCATTAATTAGAGGATCTCAATCTCACCCAGACAGGGCCTCTCAGCCCCCAGAGAAGAGACCTAGGGCAGAGCCCCATGAGCCAGTGTCCTCTGATGATTCTGCTGATGAATCAGACATAACTGACCAGCCAGAGGCTCCTTTCTCCAATTTTGAAGATTCTGATGCTGAAGAATCCATTCCAGCTGCTTCCCCACCAGAAGAATTCTCCTTTGGGGAACCTTGCATGCCATGCGAGAACAGTTCCAATGGCAGCAACAGGATTTTTCAGACTCCAGAAAAGACTTAGGACCTTTTGCACCTTCCACAGCACAGGCCCTTAGCTATACCTCCTGTTCTCTCTGTGGTAGATGATGCTTTCTATGATGTCTGCTCCGCTCCAGATTCTTTACCCCCAGCCCCTGCCAAACCAGACAGATTTTACAGGGTGCCAGATACTCATCACCACCTTTACAAGGCCCCTCTTGCAGACCCGAAACTATTTCCCAGGGTCCCAAGGCAGTAGTCATGACCATAGCTAAAAACCCTGTTCCTTCTGAAAGGGAAGCAAGGTCATTAGACAGATGGGGTAAAAGGTTTACACTTCAGCCACTCTCTCAGCTAGAGCTTTAAACTGTCAGTTTCACATGATACAATACCAAGAGTTTATGCTTGATCAGTTAACTAAAAAGCTAACCACTGATGAATCTCTTGATAAGAAATATGTATTAGAAATGGTAAATAACATACAGCAAGTTAGTAACCACTCTTTAAAATGTGGCTATGATGCACTGGAGGCTTCATTTAGATCAGACATGACTGGCACTGTAATTAGAAGGCATGCATGGCTAAAGGAGCAAGCTTTATCGGATCATGTTAAATCTAAATTGCTAGATGCTCCTATGGATAAAACAAGTTTGTTTGGTACACCTGCCCAGCAGGTTATGAAGAAAATGGAAGAAAAGGCAAAATCAGTCCAGACAGTTAAAGATTTCTTGCAGGTTCAACCCGCAAGGTTTAGCAGGAACTGGCCTGCCAAAATTGGTCCTTTCCTGACTCCACAAGACCTCAAAGGGGCAGGAATAGACGTTCCAGAGGCAGAAACCAATCCAGAGGAGGTGCCTACAGAGGACGACAGTGGCAAGGTAACAACAGAGGCACAGACTCAACACCTGCCACTACATCAACACAGCCACAGTGACTTAATCCTAAACCCACCTACCAGGGAACAAATAGCAGCTCCTCTAGGCGGAAAGCTAACCTTATTTTCAAAAAACTGGCACCACATAACAAAGGACAAGTGGATTTTACGAACCATAGATCAAGGTTACCGGTTCCACTTCCACACTTTACCAGACAAAGGAGGAATGCCAAATCTACCTCCAAATCAAAAGACAGAGGCTCTACAACAGATAATGGAGTTAGCAAACATGAGAGCTGTGGAGAAAGTGCCAACAGCAGAGCAAGGAAAGGGTTCTACTCCAGACTATTCCTAGTTCCAAGAAAGGAAAAAGTTGGAGACCAATTCCAGACCTGTCCACCCTGAATACTTACATCATTGTCCCAAAATTCAAAATGCTGACCCTACAGCAACTTCTTCCCATGCTGGGCAAGGAGTGTTGGCTGGTAACTCTAGATCTCAAGGAGGCATACCTGCACGTCCCCATTCGACCAATCTGCAGAAGATACCTCAGATTTCTTGCAGGATCAGAGCACTATCAATTCTCAGCATTGCCCTTTGGCTTATCTACTGCGCCCAGAGTATTCACAAAATGCCTGGCATCAGTAATCGCCCATTGCAGACTACAGGAATTCAAATTTATCCCTACCTGGGCGACTGCCTGCTACAAGGAGACAACAAAAGCAAGCTGACAACAGATTTACAAAGGGTCATTTACTTGCTTCAAGCACTGGGATACAGTCAATTTACAAAAGTCAAGACTGATACCATCCCAGACAAGGACTTTCCTGGGAGCGGAATTGGACACAGTAAGACAAATGGCATTCCTAACTACAGAAAAACAAAAGAACTCCCTCTTTACTTCTTGGCACTAACAAAACTGAACAAGTTAACAGCAAGAAAGGTACTGCAGGCCTTGGGTTTCATGGCATCATGCATAATCTTGGTTCCATTTGCCAGACTACATATGAGAAAACTACAGTGGTACCTAAAGAATTTATGGTCCCAACACAGACACAGCCTAGAAACGGAAATCCCACTAATACCATGCTTAAAACAGGAGTTCCTATGGTGGGCTCAGGCATGCCAGTCAAACCCAGGCCTGCCCTTTCGCAAGGGTCAAGCAAGCCAGACCATCACAACAGATGCTTCAGACCTAGGATGGGGGCGCATATGCTGGACAAATGCATACAAGGATTGTGGACACAGGACCAACTTCACCTGCACATCAACCTAAAAGAAATGCTGGCAGTAAAACTGGCAATCCAAAAGTTCAGACCATTTCTCAAGGAGGACCACTTGATGATAAGGACAGACAACACCACAGTCATGTGGTACATCAACAAACAGGGAGGCACTCATTCTTACCCCGTATGCAGAATGACTTTGGAGCTGTGGACCCTGGCACTCAGCTACAACATCCAGTTACAGGCAATATTTGTGCCAGGAAAAGAAAACTCTCTAGCAGATATGTTAAGCAGGACCACATCGGATGCCCACGAATGGCAGCTGCACCGGATATCTTCAAGACCATCTCGAAGAAATGGGGAATGCCTCAGATAGATCTATTCGCATCACCTTTCAATCACCAGCTCAAAAATTCTGCACAAGGACATTCCACCCACTAGCATGGAAAGTGGACTCGCTCTCCTTCAGCTGGAAAGGCCTAACAGCATATGCATTCCCACCTCTTCCCTTGATACACAAAGTACTACTAAAAATCAAGGAGGAACGTCCAAGGATAATCCTGATAGCTCCAAACTGGCCAAGACAGCATTGGTACCCACTGCTGAGGAGCATGTCTCGAACAATATGTGGCCAATACCCTGATGCCTTTGATGCTAACTCAGAACAACTTCAGCACCATGCATCCAAACCTAAAACGCTGCAACTGACTGCATGGAACATCACATAGCAGCTGCTAATACAGAACTTTCACAAAGAGTTAAAGACATTATTCTTGAAGCACGCAGGCCTTCAACTAGAAGGAATTATGCTGGGAAATGGAAAAGGTTTGTCATTTGGAGTTCTGAAAGAGGAAAAGATGTATCAAACATAGATATGCCTAACATTCTGGAGTATCTGGCGAACTACTTCATTCAGGCCTGTCCTACTCCTCCATCAAGATTCATGCATCAGCTATTTCAGCAGAATACAGCTTTGATCCACCTGTTTTTCACACCCTTTGCTCAGGCAGTTCCTCAGAGGAATCAAGAATGTAAAACCTCCAAGGAAACCACCATTGCCAGCTTGGGACTTGAACTTTGTGCTAGAAAAATTGACACTATCACCTTTTGAACCAGCAGCAACAGCAGACCTACAACACCTGTCATGGAAAACTGCTTTCCTACTGGCAATTACTTCAGCAAGGAGGGTTTCAGAACTACAGGCCTTAATGGCAGTGCAACCCTTTCTAATCTTCCACCAAGATAGAGTGTCCATGAGGACTAATCCTACATTTATGCCTAAGGTGGTATCCAGAGTGTCTTTAAACCAAGCAATCCACCTACCTACCTTCTTTCCCAACCCACAAAACAGAGGGAAAGAATACTGCATACCTTGGATGTACATAGACAGCTACGCTACTACTTGGACAGAACAAAAATAGCAGAAAGACTGACCAACTTTTCGTAGCCTATGCAACAGGAAGGGAAGGAAAAGCTATTTCCAAGCAGACAATCTCCAAATGGATAGGAAATTGCATACGATTCTGTTACTCCTTCCATGGAAAACCAATTCCACAGAACATAAGACCTCATTCTACAAGGGCAACAGCCACTACCACAGCCTTCTTACGAGGAGTGGCTACCAAAGACATTATTGAGGCGGCTACTTGGACCTCCGTGCATACATTTGCCAAGCATTATAATTTACCTCTATATTCCAGATCCCGAGCAGGGTTTGCCACTGCTGTTCTGCAAGGGATCCTAAACACACCATAATCTACTTTTATCCTCCTCCCTAGTTGGCTATGGTATTCTACCCAGTTGTTATGACTGCAGATGCATCCATGAAGGACATAGTACAGTTTTGTACCTACCATAAATGTAGATGTCCGAATTGGATAGCATCTGCAGTCAGGATTACCCTCCTCCTTCCCCTCTGTGGTACTCCTAGGGTGTTTACCCTTCTAATAGCTAGCTAGTGGGGGGATTTCTTTCATGGTGTATTTGTTTGTATTTATGTACATACATGCTTATTTTTGTGTTTACCTCTATCTTTTGGAAACATTGGCATCTATCCAAAATTTTTAGCCTTCTATAGGGCTTCTGGCATCTGGGGCAAGAAACACTGAAGAAAATGGCGTCGGCTGATGCCTTTATACCCGAAGTCCAACAGAGATGGCGTCGGGTGAAGTGCGACATCAGCCGAAGCCGGACCCGGACTTTGGAATCCGGCCGACTGTAGGGCTGCCTGACGACAGGACAACCCAGTTGTTATGACTGCAGATGCTATCCAATTCGGACATCTACATTTATGGTAGGTACAAAACTGTACTTTTGCCTTACAAATGCAAGGTGCAGGGTTTGAGTTTCACAAGGGATAATTGGCTAGGCTTACAATGGCTCGCAAGGGCAGTTAGCTTAGTACTAATCTATGAACCATTTCTATGTCTAAATCAGGATCTCTGCACAGCCTGAAAAATGGCCATATGTACATATGATATGAGGCAGCACTTCTTACAGGATGACTTGGCCTGATTTACACTGATTTTGCTCAGTCTCCTACCCACACTACAACTGTGAGCATGGGTAACCCTCGTGTTTTTTAAAACCAACCAAGTCTGACATATCTTGGATCCTGTAAGATTTAATGACTTTGTTAAATTATTTTAAATTACTGGACAGTTTAGCTTAAATTTATTTTGCTCTCATTTTATTTTACTGTATCTGTATTTAACCCTCCGAATTTTCCACTCCCCAGGAAGCAGTGCCCAGCTAAAAATGCCTAGTCCACAACAAAGGTGGACTACGTGGCCTCTGACCTCACATTGCTTCAGTGCCCATCCACAGCATATTCGTCGCCATGGGACACACACCATCTGGAGCGGGAAGGGAGGAACAAATGTGACCACCCCCCCTTTTTACTTTTACACTGTGGACATATATAAATTTAACGGATATTAGTTCCATCCTTGCACAATCCCAGTCAGGAAGGAAAGAATAGGGACCATCACCAATATGGATATGACCCCCACTGCCATCTCTGATCATCATACAACTATGCAAGGTAGTTTTTTTACCAGGCACCCCTAAGGTCGTTCCTTCTCAGAGAACTTGCTTAAAAAAGTTAGCAAATTAACTTTCCGCAACAAGTAAGTAATGTCCTTCTTTCCCAAAACAGCCCAAAGTATTTTTTCTTTTTGCTGAAGTGACAAGAAGTGCACTATAACTGGTCAAGGAAGCATCACTAACTTTGGTACTGGTGCTAGAGAGAGAGTTGTGCTCTTTCCAACATTAGTTTAGTGGTGGAATCTATTTATAAAGTAGTCAGAATCTATGTTTGTAAAAATTGAAGCAAGTCTTTCTGATACACACCTTCCTCCAGTCCCAAAATACTTGTGTTATTCCACTGACCAAGGCTTCCCTAATGATGATCTACTCTGTCTTTTAGGGCTTGGATGAAGTCAAGTAGGAATGTATTTTTGTATTCCATCTCTTTTACTCTGACGGCAACGACCTCGCGGTCTTCTCCAATTTTCTGATGCGGTCAGGCAACCGCAAACCAAATTCTTTAATTTCCTGAACCTCTTGTTGTGCAGTAATGACTTAAAATATTACATCAATACTTGAAGTTGATGGATGAAAGATGTAGAGACATGATCTCGAAAAGCTGATTCCCTTGTATGGGTAACAGCTTCGTCATTAGATGTAGTGAGTTGCATTAAGCTTAGAGTGGGTTTGACCATGTCTAACATTGGTTGCCTATGTGATACTCTGGCCAGAGCTTGTCTGTTTACTTTTGCTATCAGCGGCTTCTTTTTTGACTAAGAGTCTTTAAATAATCTGCGTTTCAGTAAGATGAAAGAGAAAGGCAGTAAGTTTTAGAGATGAATAATTTTTTTGAACTGAAACTTCAATGAATGTCTTAACATGCTGGAAGCCCGCCACTGGTACTGTTTTTGAGTAGGTCTAACTGGCTGCATAATGTGAAAATTAGTTATTAAATTCTCCTTTGGATAGATATTTAGATTTTGGTTCCTCTAATGCAGTGGTTATCAAAAAGTTTGATAAAAAGGGGTAAGCTGATGCAGGGAACGTCTATGATTTCTCACCTGTCATTTTCCAAATTTTTTAACCCTTCATCAAGTTTCAGCAATAAACAAAACAGTCTCACCAAAATGTGGGTAAACAAAAGTTTAAGAAGAAATGGAAGGGGGCGATTCTAAAAGAATTCAGGAACCTACCCCCCCCCCAAAAAAAAAGTACAAGGACAGTCCAAGTCTAGATAAGGGACCTTGTCTGTTCCTCCCACCCTGGCAATATCTCTCCCCTTCCAGAAAGTCTGGGTCTCCACTTTTTTTCCTTTTTGGCCACAGATAGTTTCAGACAAATGAGATTGGAAGATCAATCGTCAAGGTTACAGATGATAGTGGGAGGAAATCCCTCCTTTCCTGAGGATAATTCCTCAACCAGCAGACCAGACTCTTCAGTTTCCCCCTGTCCTTTAACATATGGTGTCTCTGGAAGTGATGGAACTAATTCCTCCTTCCCAGGTTAGACAAGGTTTTTATTCAGGGATGTTTTAGTGCCAAAGGAAGAAGCTTGGAGACCAGATCTGGCTGTTTGTTTCCTAAACCTGTTTTTGATAGTGCCCAAGTTCAAAAAGCTGTCACTTCACAACCTGTTACTTCTCCATCATTTAAGTTTCATGGTAATACTAAATTTAGAAGATGCTTATCACATCCTTATTCATCCTGGCTTTAGGCATTTTTTTTGTGTGAGAATCACATTATCATTTCTATGCATTTACCCTTTAGACTATCCACAGCACCAAGAGTGTTCACAAAGTGTCTATCTGCAGGTATAGCTTATTGCAGGTTACAGGGTAGTTCATTTAGATGACTTCCTTATTTTTGCAAGTCTTTTTCAAAGTTTCAGGAATCACTCACTTGGGTGAAAGATGTATTGCACAAGCTGATTCCAAAAGAGTATTCAAGTCTTTTTTTCACTCAACAGAGAATTGTGTTCCTGGGGTGTCAGTTAGATACCTCAGTTCAAAGAACTTTTCTTACGTAGGAAAATATAGATCTATATATAGATCTATTTGTAAAGTTTTCCACTCAGACATTGGTCACAGCAAGGGAATACCTCAGGAATTTTGGGTCATATGGCATATATGAGTCTCATGATATCCCTGGCAAGACCACATGAGAAAAAGAGTGGAATCTGAAGTCTTTGTTCCCACCACCAGCATCCTTTGTCTTTTCAAATCACAGTGCTGGGGTTTGTCAGAACAGAAAACAATTGGTGGAGACAGCAAATTTCCCTAAATCCAGGTCTGCTATTCTCAGAGTAGTTTCAGGAGGTATAACAGTGTAAGGCTGGACACCAAGGACCAATGCAACCAAATAAATATAAAATAAATGCTTCTCCTGATCAAGACACTCAACTCTGGATAATCTTTGGTCCCCTGCACCTCTACAAGTTGTTACGGGGGAGCAAGATTATATCCCTTTTACAGACCAGCCAAGGTAACTTGAGATATAGCTTTACAGCACAACCTCATTCCACAGGCATCCTACATTCCATCAGAGCAAAATTGTGGGCAGGCTAGCTGAGCAAGACTGTGGCAGACCCTGATAAATGCAAACTAGATTAAGGGGGGGTCTTCCAAGATTTGACCCATCTGTGAGGAGTTCTTCATGTAGACTTATTTTCCTCCTCTCTGAACAGTTAGCTGGCAAATTTCCTTCCATGTCACTGTTACAGTATTTATAAAGTGGGATCCCGTGCCAGGAACAGCCCAACGTCCAGCCAGTATACTAAAGCCTTTACATCTTCCTAGTGTCATATGGCAGACATATGCCTAGGGCATAAAGGTGATGAATGAACACTCCATATTCAGAACTACTTTGCTGCCAGTCTAGACACCACAGTTGAAACCTGTCTGAACTCCTGTCACTGACCCGATTTCTGCTGAGTCATTTACAGATAAGTGCCCCATTGGGATTCCTTCTTTTTCTTCCTTTACCTATGTTCTTAGGGTGCGTTTCATCCAGGAATGGAAAATGTTATTGTGGGGGGGGGGGGATTCCCCATAAAGACTACCATGAGAAGTGTTTGTTTGGCCTAGATGCTTCACACAATCATATCCAGTGTACCATTTGACAGGCGTTTGTTACCAAAATGCTTTGCTGCCGTCTTTCCTGTCTTTATCTTGAGAACCAACATTTCAAATGTTTGACCAAAGGTACCATTGCCGAATCCACCCACCCTGAGGTACAGCAGTCTCTTAAAAAGTAGACCAAGAAGCCTGTCTGACTCTGCTGCTGTCCAGTCTCTGTCTCACTTTAGGTGAATGAACACCCTGAAGACAATCTAATGCAGGCACAGGTTTCCTCTGCCATAACCCTGTTGGATACCTGCATGGAACCAGTTTTTCCCACATCCACTGAGGCAATGCAGATATCTACAGTGGACATTGAAGGGAGAACCACAGCTGACCATTTCAGAAGGGCCTAGGGGGATTCCCCAGATTGTGGTGAAGAAAGAGGTCCCTGGTACCTTTATTAAGTCTAGGCATAGCACTTAACTTCCTAGGTTGGTCAAAGCAGACATCTCACTGAAGAAGAAGCAGAAAACTAAGCACATTCCTCCCATTGCTAAGGATCCTCAGAGGGCTTTTACTCAGGGCTTGTTGAATGCCCTGATTACCTTAAGTCCACCTCAGGGGATGTCTGTTTCTATTGGTCCTCTGCTCCAGCTAAAAGGACTAGGGTGCCTAATTCTTCAAATGAGGAGGTGGGTTCATGGGATGAGTCATTGGGAGACTCGCAAATTATTTGTCATTTAGACTATGTGTATAAAGAGGATTCCTTGAGTCCTGACTGACCCTTTGAGGAGTTGCCCTTTGGGGTCACAGTAGTTTGTATGATGGAATATTTTAAGTATGACTGTTCACAAGTCTCTGGTTTTCAAAAGAGGTGTTATGAGCTGTTGCAGATGGAATATCCTAAACCTTCTGCTGACACCTCTGTGTTGGATACATTTGCAGCTGCTTCTTTGGCTCCTGATTCCCAACCTCCAGCCTTCATGAAGCCTGACCATTTTTATAAAGTGTCTGAGGCCTTTTAGTACCTTCTTCAGATTCTGCTGTCATCTGCTTCTGCTGGTGAGCTATCCAAGCTTTTGTTCTTTTGAGAGCTCTTTCCTTCTAATAAAGTCAGTAGGGCTATGAAGAGGTTGGGAGAAAAGTGTACACTTCTGCCACTCTGACCTTCAGAGCCATTCATTATCAAATCCATATGACCAGGTATGTTTTGGCCCTTTTTTTCACAGCTTGGGGGGGGGGGGGTGTTTGACCTTCCTGACTTTGGAGGAAAGACTGCTGCCCTCTTCTTAATTTCCACTTCTCCGGCTGTCCATCACTCCATCTGATCTGGTTATGAAGCAGCTGATGCATCCTGTAGAACTGCTGCTTCTGGTTTAGTTATTAGGAAACTTTGAATCCAGGCTTTGTCTGGTAATAATGCCTGGATCCTAGATGTTCTTTTGGGCAATTAGAATCTGTTTGGTACAGCTGCTGAATTGTTTGAGACTCTAGAAGACAAAAGTAAAGCGTGTGACGGTAGGAGGTACTGCCAGCGCAGCTAGCTGGAATTTTGTAAATAGTCATTTTGTGAATATCAAACTGACTTGTACAAGATGATTGTGTTACAAATGTATTAGAACTGTATGTCATGTGTGTATCAAACTGATTTGTACAGGCATTTGTGTTGAAAAGGTATTTGTAAAGTGCTTGTATTTGAAATGTATCCACAGTGTGCCCTACTGGAGAAAACAGAAATGTACGTGCACTATTGTAACTGTTTGTTTAAATGTGCATGGTTTAACAGAGGAATCTGGAAAACAGGAGGTTAACCACAGTCCAGCAAACTTTAAAATATATCTGAAATTAAATTACTTTACCGTCTAGGCCATAAAGATGCTATCTCACAGGTTTCAATGCAGCCAGAGACACAGTCAGTACTAGGAAGATTTCTGTATTGCCTTTAGGGTGAACTAATTACTACACTGGAAGAGTGGAGGTACGAAATTGTTTTGACTTTCAGTACCTGACACAAATCTGTGCAAAAGCACTTGTGTGTGTGTGTGTATTTTTACAGGTAGGTGTTATATTCCAGCAATGGGATGGGGGGGGAGGGGGGGTTGCATGGGAACTACAAATCAGATGACCAGAAGTGATGTCATTCTGCAAGCTATCCAGAAGTAATATTTTAGATATTATTTTGAGAAGTCTGTTAGTGAGACTGAGCATTCTGTCTTGGGCTTGGCAACAAGAAGGACAATTCACCACATCATCTGCTTGCTCTATTAAGTAAGTAGGGGATAGTGATTTTATTAGATTCAGTCAGGAATATAGTGAAGCTTGGTTTAGATATTGTTTTTCTGTATTTGTCTGCGTCTGTCCTTCAATGTTTTAAATCTTTCCTGTGGTTTTGAACTCTGATGTCCCTGTGAATAGATATTTAGTATTGTCTTGTTCTCTTATTTATTATTAAATATATTTAATCCTTTCATTGTGGTTTCTTTTTGTAGAGATATTTAAGTTTTGAGAATATTTGCATATTTATTTAACACTGGCTGGGCCACTTCTAATAGCCTTGCTCTTGGTCAAACTACCATTTGTTCTGTCTTCCGGCTTTTCCTGGTTAGGGGTCGCCACAGCAGAACTCCGGTCCGCTAATGATTGGCAGTAGATTTTTACATGCCGAATTGCCGGCCCTGACGCACAACCTTCAACGAAGGGACTCAAACTACCATTTGTATTAATATTAATTTCACTCAGTAAAATGGGACACCCTTTAAGGGCCTTAAAGTAGCTGGCAAAGGGTTTTGTTGGCAGTGATAACTACCTTGTAGTCTGGGCAAAAGGGAGCATGACTAGTAAACCTGTGTGTGTGTGTGTGTGTGTGTGTGTGTGTGTGTGTGTGTGTGTGTGTGTGTGTGTGTGTGTGTGTGTGTGTGTGTAATTCATATGTCAGAGTGTGTTTTGCAGCTACTTGGCAGGGACATGAAGCACTGGTTGGACAGAGAGAGAGTGTTTGAGGACTTGGCTTGGAACCCTGGCTAAGGACTCAACTCTATAGCTGTGCCAGTGGGGAGTCTTAATGGGGATCTAGAGAAAGAGAGGAACCAGCCCCAGACCGACTGTGTTCCCTTTGTGTTCTTAAGGAAAGATGTGCTTGATGCAGAGAGCTGCATGAGGAGATAATGTGTGTGTACCTGTTATCCTCTCAGTGAACGTTCCCCACACTTGCCAATGGTGAGGATTGAAGCTTCTTGATTGCTGGCCCAGAGGTGGAGGGTCCGTCACAAAGTGATGCAGGATCTTAAACAAGTCTTTGTTTCTCCCATACCCAAATTTCAGAGAAAGTATCCTTGTAAGTGTTTGTGCTTAGATAACGTTGTTACCCTTCTAAAGGGAAGAGGATTCCTAGGTGTATTTTCACTGATAAACCCACTCAAACTAGTAAAATTCAGAAAACACCCTTTTCAGGACAAATCTGCCTCCGTCTGACACATTTTCTCCCCTTCCTCTCAGCTACGTTCCCCTGTCTCTCAGGCTTTCTCTGTCCCACCCTGTCTGTGGCAACAGACAACTTCAGACTCTTAGGTTCTGTCCATTATCTATCACTGTTATTTTATGGGATAGAAATTCCCCCCTCAGGTCATCATCAACCACCGCCAGACTACATTCTTCATTTTTCTGGAGTTCCGCAAGATTTACTGGATCAGGGCACAATTCAGCCCATTCCACTGTTCCAAAGTGGATCAAGATTTTACTCCAGAATGTTTCTGGTTCCCAGAAAAGGTGGATTCTGGACACCAGTCCTAGATCTTTCCTGTGTAAATACCTTTCTGAGTATTTCATCCTTTTAGATGCTTTCCTTCCAGCCTTTATTTCCCGTGTTACTTCCACAGGTTTTTCTGGTCCCCATAGACTTAACGGATGCCTATCTTCATATTTCCATTCACCCTGTGTTCAGGAAGTTTTTTACATTTCTCTGTTTCTTCCTCTCATTTTCAATCTCTGCTTTTCCCTTTGGTCTTTCTACAGCCCTGAGGGTGTTCACCAAATGTCTGGCCCCAGTTATAGCATTTTGCAGGATACTGGGAATACAGATGTTCCCATATCTGGATAACCTGATTTTTATCCTAGATTATTCTAGGCTTTTGCAGATTCTGAACTTCACCATGCTTCTGTGCAGTCTGGGATTCACCTTCAGTCTCAGTCAAGTCTGACTTCTCCAGACCACATTTTCCTGGGCTGCTGAATTCAATGTGTATCAGTGTTGGCTTCCCTTCCTACTTTCAAGGTTCTGTCTCTGACAACCTGCTTTCGATCTCGTCTTCTTCTTTCTCTCATTTCTGTAAGGGAATTTCTCAGAATCCTGGGGTTCTTTGCATCTACCATTCCAGTGCTTCACTTTGCGAAGTATCACTTGAGGAAACTTCAGTGGTACCTAAAGACTTTTTGGCTTTAGCATTTCCACCCTCTGGAGTTTCCAATTCCCTCACTTTCTTGTCTCAAACTGAAGTTGCACAGGTGGATTTAGCAGATCTTTAATCCATGTCTGCCATTTCAGACTCCTACCATACTCAGAAGCTGTTCACAGATGCTTCCAGACTAGTGTAGGGAGCCGCTGCATCAGGGGTCAAACCACATCAACATAAATAAATGAGGGCACTCTATTCTTGCTTTTCAGGCCTTCCAAAATGTTTTGTCTCCAGGCCCTTTAAAGGTCTTTACAGATAACACCACAGTCATGTGGTACATCAGCAGGCCGATGAGCACAAGGTCTTATCTTTGCTGACTAGCCCTTCAGGCCTGAGATTTGCATATCTGCCATCAGGTAACCCTTCAGGTGGTCTACATCCTTCAGAACACAACTTAGTGACAGACTCCCGGAGCAGATCCAGGGCACCACATCATAAATGGTTGTTTTCACAGAGAGGTGTTTCTGGATATAGTACATTGGTGGTGTATTCCTCAAGTGGATCATTTTGCCTCCCCTCTGAACAGGCAAATTGTTTGCTTCTGTTTGAGTCCCAAGTCCTCTAACTTGGAATATGGATGCCATGTCCTATTCTTGGAAGGGGATGTTACTATATTCTTGCCATCATCTTCCTCTTCTTCCCAGGGTCCTGCACAAGGATCAGGAAGAACTCTCTAAAAATCTTGTTGGTGGCTCCCTTTTGACAGAGACATCACTGGTTCCCCTCCTCTTACCTGGCTGGGGGCGGTCATCACAGTTTAACTCAATGGATGAATCTTTTCACACAACACAGGGGGTGTCTCATTTACCCTCACTTGTCCACTCTTCATTTTACACTTTGGGTTATAGGATTTTAATACTATTTAAACACCACTTTTTTGAGGATGTGCTTAGGGTTGTGCTGTATGGCTAAATGGAAACAATTTTCTGTTTGGTGTCTCAAGCATCACCATGATCCCTTTTTACTGGGGGTCCCTTTGGTCCTTTCTTAGTTGTATGAACTGCTTCATAATAGCTTAGCATATTCTGTTAAAGCTCACTTGTCAGCAATGTTTGTCTGCCCTTGAGCCCACATTTGCTGTTTCATTTTTGAGGTCAAACAATTACTTAAAGGCATCCTTCATATCAGACCTCCAAGAAAACCTATTCTTCCCTCCTGGGACCTTAAGTTTGTCCATGAAAAACTCCTTTTGAGCCAGCCAACTTCTCTTTGCAAAACTGCACCTGAAAGACTGTTTTGTTGCTTGCCCTTACTTCAGCTAAGATAGCTTCCTATCTTCAGGCTTTGGCTATTCCTCCCTTTTTTGATTTTTCATAGGGACAGGGTGTCACTGCATATTAATTCTTTATTTATGCCCAAGGTGGTCAGTGAGTTATGTCTTAATTAGTCTATACAGCTTCCTTCCTTTTTCTTTCTGTGTAGTCTGCTAGTGAGAAGGATGTTCTTCCTGTTTCACTGTTGCAGTCATCACATTTGGGTTATCCCTGCCAGAGTAGCCCTCGGCCGGTCTGAATACCAGAGACTTAGTATTTCTGCATCGGTTGCTGTCGCTTGAGGACTGACATCAGGTCATCAGTGGTGTAAAGGAAGGCATCCGATGCCATTACACTAGTCTTTCTTGCTGTGGAGCCCGAAGCAGAAGCAGTTTCCATGAGTGCCAGTCGGCTGCTACCTGAGTTTCATTTCCGAACTGAAGTTGAAGTCTTCGAAAGCTAAGTACCCCATTGGGGATCCTTTTTTCTTGCACTAACCGATGTCAGAAAAAGTTACGTGTGGAAAGCAAATATCACACCGGGACTTCCACTCTTACTGCGCCACTTGTCAGGGCCCAGACCACGACGTCCCCTCGTTGTCGCTTCTGTGCTTTAACACCAGAACTATTCGTCGTCGGGCCCTTATTATAGCCAGATATTTCCGTTTACAGTCCTCGAATTCTGATATGGCTTTTGTAAGCCGTCCGACAGCAGATCCTCTGAAAAAACGTAAAGACAGAGACAGACCGCACAGGACCAAACCTTCCGACGACGCTTCTGTTAAGCTGGTCATCAGTCCTCTGGAACTTAGTGAGTGATGCCCGCTTCAGTTAATTTGCAGGCCGCTACCGAGACCCTTTCAGAGTCCAGTATGCCACAGTACTCTTCTTCGTCTAAGGATCCTGTGGTCATCTCTACCTTGGATGGGTCCGGAGCTGCTGTGCAGGCACTGGCTTCCAAGGAAGTACTTCGCAACACCGAATCCTGACATAAACCGATGCCTTCATTCACGGCTACCATTCTTTTGAAAACAGAGTTCCTTAGGTGCAGGGGTCGAACCACGCACAGGAAACAGACTACCCATTCTCAGGTGCCTGCTCCCTTGCCTCAGTCTCAAATGCTTAAAATGGCAGAAGACCTTATCATGCTGATTAGGGAAAGCCAAGCCACTCCCTCAAAAAGGAAAAGAGATCTGTCTCCAGTAGTTTTGTCTGAACAGGAGTCAGATGAATACGATGCATCTGACTATAAAGACATGCATCCCCTCTCCACATATAAGGATTCTGATACAGAGGAATCCATTCCTTCAGCCTGTCCCCCAGAGGATTTTTCCTTTAAGGAAACCCTGCATACCTTAAGGGAGCATTTCCTATTGGAGAGTCAAGACTGCCCACAGTCTAAAAAGAGACTCAAGAGTTCCTGGACCTTCCACAACACAGGCCCTTAGCCACTCCCCAGTCCTAGATGTGATGGATGATGTCTTCCTTGAATCCAGCTTGACTCCAGATGCCCTCCCTCCTGCTCCCAGAAAACCAGACAGGTACTACAGAGACTCACACAAATATCTTTTTAAAAATCAAACAGCTGACCCGGAGGTCATTACTCAAGGGCCTAAAGGGATTAAAGCAACCTCAGCTAAGAATCCCACCCGCTCAGACAGGGATTCCTGAGCACTTGACAGATGGGGTAAAAAAGTATACACCTCAGCTACTCTTACTGTCAGGGCACTAAATTGTCAGTTCCATATGCTTAGATATCATCAACATACCTTAGAACTCTTTAAACAAAAAATTTCCTCCTTTCCTGCATGGGCAGAATCTAAAGATTTACAGGACTTATGCATCTGCTGGTCAAGTAAAGTACAGTTGTGTACACTTACCATAAATGTAGATGGTCGAGTGTATTCAGTGTTGCAGTCATTGCATTTGGGTAATCTGCTGGCAGATTGCCCTCAGTCAGCCTGATTAACAAAGTCTTGGGTCCTGCGTTGGTTGCTGTCCCTTCTTCCATGACATCAGGTCGTCAGGGGTATAAAACAAGCAGCCGACACCAGTACATCAGTTTTTCTTGCCCCAGATGTCAGGTGCCCCCCAAATGGGGAGTATAATATATATATATATATATATATATATATATATATATATATATATATATATATATATATATAATTTAAAACACAAAACATATACCTCCAAACAAAAGTAAATACACCAAAAAGGCTTTTAATCATTGTAAAAGAAAGGAGAGGTATAGTTAGAGAAAAACAGGGGGCTGGAGGGAGGGTAACCAGGACTGCAACAGTGAATACACTCGAACATCTACATTTATGGTAAGTGTACACAACTGTACTATGTTCTTCATGTTTCACTGTTGCAGTCATTACATTTGGGTAGAATCCCAAAGCTATGGTTGGGAGGGTAGATTTATACAGCATTAGGAGCAGCTGTAAGGCCCTGCAGGACAGCAGTGGCAAAGCCTGATCTGGATTTAGAGAAGAGAGGTAAATGGTAATGTTTGGTGAACGTATGAACTGAGCTCCAGGTAGCAGCTTCTAGAATGTCTCTGGTAGGAACCCCTCTGAGAAAGGCTGAAGAAGTAGATGCAGCCCTGGTGGAATGAGATCTGATCCCCTTGGGGACAGGTTTACCATGGTGCATATATAGCAGAAACAAATACAATGGCTTATCCATTTGGAATAGTCTGCTTTGAAATAGCCTTTCCCTCTGCCCCTGCAGAAAATGCCATCAATAATTGTTCAGATTTGCTTAGAGATTTTGTCCTGTTTAAGTAGAATCTTAGTTGTCTATGTACATCCAGTGAATGCAGAATTCACTCATCCTTGTTCTGTGGATTGGGAAAGAAAGTTGGCAGATGAATGGTCTGATTAAGAGCCACACTGGATACCACCTTAGGCATAAAGGATGGATTGGTCCTGAGAGCCACCCTGTCTGGATAAAAAATAAAGAAAGGCTCCACTGCCATAAGAGCCTGTAATTCTGAAATTCTTCTAGCTGAAGTGACTGCTAAAAGAAAACCTGTTTTCCAAGAGAGAAATTTTAGGTCCGCAGTAGCAGCTGGCTCAAAGGGAGGTAGAGTGAGTTTTTCCAAAACAAAATTGTGGTCCCATGCAGGAGTTGGTGCTCTCCTGGGAGGTCTTAAATTTTTGGCCCCTCTGAGATAGTGCTTTACCAGAGGATGAGAGAAGAGGGGAGGTTCTGTGTTGTTATGAGCTGAAATAGCAGATGCGTGGACTTTTATGGAAGAAAAAGATAGGCCCTTGAGAAGCATCTCAGTTAAGTATTGCAGAATCTGAGGAATATTGGGCATTGCTGTGCTTAATCCTTGTGCTTGGTTCCAGGCACAGAATCTTTTCCATTTGTCAGCATAAGATTTTCTAGTACTAGGCCTTCTAGCCTCCAAAATGATATCCATCACAGGTTTGCTGAGAGATGCCAAGGGTGAAATCAGTTGATTAGCCACGATGCAAGATTCAAAGTTTGGAGCTGAGTATGCAGAATTTGGTAGTTCTGCCGAGATGGTAGGTAAGGTGTCAGAGGCAGGTGCTACGGAGGAAGGTGTGACACATTGCTCCAGACTGGCCTTGCCAACACTGGTACCCGCTCCTGCGCAATCAGAATCATTTTTCATTTGTCCTGTCTGACTTTTAGTAGGACTTTGGAGAGCAGAGGCAGAAGGGGAAAACCATAAACTGACAGGTTTTTCCAGCTGAATGATAGAGCATCCACTTTCCAAGCTTTTTTGTGATGAATTCTTGTGCAGAATTTGTCCAACTGATAGTTCTGGGGTAAGGCAAAAAGATCTATGTCTAGGCTCCCCCATTTGCATGTCAACATGCTGAAAACTTGTGGTTCCGGTTTCCATTTGTGTGGGTCCATAAGATTTCTGCTTAGTTCGTCTGCCAGAGTATTTAGCTTTCCTGGCAGGAATTGAGCTTGTAGATGTATTTGATAAGTCAAGGCCGTGTTCCACAATGCCATGGCTAGTCTGCAAAGGGGGTAGGAATGTGTACCCCCTGCTTGTTTATGTACCACATGACTGTGGCGTTGTCTGTCTTTATCAGTAGTTGTCCTGGATGAAGGTAGTCCTTGAAAGATGTCAGAGCATTCTGTACAGCTAGCATCTCTTTTTGATTGATATGTAGGTGCATTTGATTTGGGCTCCATTTGCCCTGAGTACATTTCCCTGCCAGATGCGCCCCCCCCAAGCATAGTCTGATGCGTCTGTAGTTAGGGTTTGGGTGGCAGGGGGTGGAGTGAATGGCAGTCCCTTGTTTTGGTGGCAGGCCTCTGCCCACCATAGGAACTCTAGTTTCAGGCAAGGTATGATAGGAATCATTGTTTCCAGGCTGTGACAATGTTGACTCCATAAACGTTTTAGGTACCATTGAAGTTTCCTCATATGCAGTCTTGCATATGGAATTAGAAGAATGCAGGAGGCCATCAATCCCAAGGCCTGCATAATTTGTCTTGCAGATAGCTGGGGTTTTGTGGCCACCTATTTGAAGTAAGTCATCAATTGAATTTGCCTTTCTGGCATAAGGCAAGTCATCTGGGCAGTTGTATTCAAGCTTGCACCCAGGAATGTAATTTTTTGAGAGGGTACCAGTTGTGATTTCTTTTCGTTTGTGGTGTACCCTAGACAAGTTAGAACCCTTTTTACAAATGCCAGATGCTTCAGAAGAGTGTCCTTGTTTTCTGCCTGAATTAGACAATCGTCCAGGTATGGATAAATTTGAATATTTCTTTGCCTGCAAAAAGCAATTACTGGTGCCAGGCACTTTGTGAAGACCCTGGGCGCAGTAGATAAGCCAAAGATCAGTGCAGAGAACTGGTGATGCAAGTTGCCTGCTTTGAAGCGGAAGTATCTTCTGCAAGATTCCCTGATTGGGATATGCAGGTAAGCCTCTTAAGTCTAGATTTACCAGCCAGGCATCTTTGCCTAGCATAGGTAGTAACTGTTGAAGAGTCGGCATCTTGAATTTTGGAATGTCCAGAAATGAATTTTGAATGGATAAGTCCAGAATTGGATGCCATGATTTGTCTTTTCTGGGTACCAGGAAAAGTCTTGAATAGAAACCTTGTCCCTTTTCCTCTTCTGGTACTGGTTGAATATCCCCCATATTCATGAGGGACAGAACTTGTTTCTGGGCCTCTGCTCACTGATTTGGAGGCAGATCTGGCCACCCGTTTGGGATTCGCAACGTGTGGAAATGAAATCTATGTCTGTGGGATACTATTTTAAAACCCATTTGTCCTGGGTAATCAGTTGCCAGTTTCCCCCCCCCAAAGGGGCAGCCAAAAGTGCTTGGTGATTACAGTGGAAAGTCATTGAGTCTGTTTACCATAGGGAGGTGCCTTGTTGCTTCCAGATTTGGAGGTGGAGGCGCACCCCATTGTTTTGTTCTAAAAGTTCCTTGTGACTGAAACCTGGAGCCTTTGGAATGTCTGGATTTGACTTGAGCGGCTCTCGTGGGAACTGGTAAGGACCAGTTCTTAGTAGGCCAGTGCCTATTAAATCTGGGTGGCTGCACTTGTAAGAAATCTTTCACAGTTTGCATAGATTTAGCTTTGTCTTCCATATTTTTTAAAACTTCTTCAGCCTTATTACCAAAGAGACTGTCCTGTTTTAAAGGAGCATCCAACAATTTTGCTTTAACATGGTCAGGCAGATTTTGCTCCACATGGTCAGGCAGATTTTGCTCCTTGAGCCAAGCATGCCTTCTTATCACAGACCCAATAACAGCAGCCCTGCAAGAGGCCTCCAAAGAATCAAAACCACATTGCAAAGTATGTTTTCCAACTTGTTCAGCTGAATGTAATAAATCCTGCCACTCTCTATTTTCCATACAGTCAGAAATCAACATCATTTTTTGTTTAAGTAAACCCTTGACATGCTGTTGATATTTAAGTATATGAAATTGACAGTTTAAAGCCCTGATTGCCAAGGTTGCAGACATGTAAACCTTCTTACCCCATCTATCCAGCACCCTGGAATCTCTGCCTGAAGGGGTAGGATTTTTAGCAGTAGAAGCCTTAACGCTCTTGGGACCCTGAGAAATGGTTTTGGGGTCAGTAGTAGGGTTTTTGAAAAGGAATTTGTGGAAGTCATAAACCCTGTAATATCTGTCTGCCTTACTAGGAGCCGGGAGCAGGGAATCAGGAGTCATACTGGATTCTGAGAAAACATCATCAACAGTGCCTAGAACAGGAGGAATAGCCAAAGGCCTATGCTGAGGAAGAAGAAGAAAATCCCTAAGTCTCTTTTTAGATTCAGAGAAATCCTGACTTTCCCAGTGGAAGTGTTCCCTTAAGGTATGTAAAGTTTCTCCAAAAGAGAAATCCTCAGGGGGAGAAGCAGAAGAGTTGGAATCTCCTGCATCAGAGTCCTCATAAGTAGGTATAGATAAATCCTGTTCAGAAGAAGAATCAGAAGAAATAGAAACCTGATCCGAAGATTCAAAGTCAGTGCCTTGCCTAGGCCTCTTTGCAGGAGGGAGATGGGCTACCCCTGATCAAGGTAATTAAATCTTCAGCCATTTTGATCATTTGTTTTTTAGGCATTGGGGCCTGTACACGTGGCCCAAGCGTTGGTTTTTTAGACATAGAAGTAGATTTTGGCCTTAGTTTTGAAGATGGCGGCGGTTTAATATACAAATCTTTAGGCCTGAAAACAACCTCAGAAGCCGGTGCCTGCTCTGCGGCTCGGGACCCATCTAAGGTAGAGAGATCCGCGGGTTCAATACTTAAAGCATCTCGTGGCATTCCGGACTCCGAATGGGTCTCAGTAGAGGCCTGTGAATCAAACGTAGCAGGTATCAGGGGCTGCGAAAGCGCCTCACTGAGTACTGGTGAACCTGCGACTGGCTTAGGAGAAGCATCGTTGTCTGTTTTGGACCTCGATGGTCTGTCTCTGTCATTTTCTTTGTATTTTTTAGGTATTCCGGTAGTCGGATTGCTAACAGACGACATTTCTGGATAGTTAAATCTTGAGGCAAAATATTTAGAATCAAAAATATACCGACGTTTAATCGTGTGTTGATTAAATTTAGCACAAAACCGACAGCAAGGCACATTGTGGTCAGGGCCTATTGAAGGAATACAGTACAAATGAAAATTCTTATGAGGTATTTGCTTCCCACAAGTAATGCAATTATTAACTTTTACTGACATTGGTAAGGAGCAAGAAAAGGTTTCCTCAACGGGGTACTTAGCTTTTAGTTGAAGACTTTGGTTCTGAAACTCTAAAATGAAAATTTCAGGAGTCTGCCGACCGGCACTTGTGAACTGCTTCTGCTTCGGGCACCACATGGCAAGAAACACTGATGTAATGGCGTCGGCTGCATGTTTTATACCCCTGACAACCTGACGTCATGGAAGAAGGGACAGCAACCGACGCAGGACCCAAGACTTTGTTAATCAGGCTGACTGAGGGCAACCTGCCAGCAGATTACCCAAATGTAATGACTGCAACAGTGAAACACGAAGAACATCTAAGCACACTTTGCACTGTGGTTTTGATGCCCTAGAAGCTTCTTGCAGGGCAGCAGTCACCGGATCTGTCATTAGAAGATATGCATGGCTTAAGGAACAACCCCTGCCAGACCATGTCAAATCAAAATTGTTGGATGCACCCTTGCACAAAGATAACTTATTTGGTACTAAAGCAGAAGAGGTCTTAAAGATGGAAGAAAAAGCAAAATCTATGCAGACGGTTAAAGATTTCTTGCAGGTCCAGCCCCCTAGGTTCAGCATGCATTTTCCCTCCAAGCACTGGTCCTTTCCGGCTCCAAGTAGACAGGGCCAGCCTAGGCCCCATGGAAACAGCCCCCCCCCCCAGACAGCAGCTCCAGGGGTTGAAGAGACCTAAGCAGTGGACTACCTCCACTTCAAAACCAAGGAGTTCTAAGCCACCCCCGTATAGTAAGAACTGGCAATTACTCTCCCCCTCCCGACCTCCCCCTCTGCCCACATTCACATACCCCTAGGAGGAAAACTCCTTTTACTCAAGCACCTGGGCCACCATTACCAAGGACCAATGGGTTCTGAACATTGTGTCTCAGGGGTACAAATTCTCCTTCCACACCTTTCCAACCCCAAAAGGGTTCCCAGATCTACCACCAAATCATCGGGCAGAGGCTCAAAAGCAAATCTATTCCCTGCTCTCCTTGGGGGCAGTAGGGCATGTTCCTGCAGAGCAGATAGGCTAAGGCTTCTACTCCAGGCTTTTTCTGGTGCCCAAAAAAGAGGGCACTTGACTCCCCATTCTAAACACCTTCCTGGTGATCCCAAAATTCAAAATGCTCACCCTCCAGCAGCTGCTACCCATACTCTCCAAACATGCTTGGCTAGCCAACCTGGACCTAAAAGAGGCCTATCTCCACATTCCTATCAGGGAGTCCTGCAGAAAATATCTCCGCTTCAGGGCAGGATCCCAACACTTTCAGTTCTCTGTGCTTCCCTTTGGCTTATCTACTGCTCCCAGAATTTTCACAAAATGCCTGGCTCCGGCCACTGCCTTTTGCAGACAAAGAAATATTCAAATTTACCCCTGTGTAGCAGCCAGGAAAAACTGCTCAAAGACCTGACCTTTTTAAAGGACCTACTAACCTCCCTAGGGTACACAATCAACAAAAAGAAATCCAAACAGATACCCACCAAAAAGATGATCTTCCTGGGAGCAAGTCTGGACACAGCATCTCAGATGGCATGGCTTACACCAGAGAAACAAATTTTCCTGTCACCTTACCACCAGGCCCCAGTTTTCGGCAAGGAATTTCCTGTAAGCCCTGGAGTTCATGACCTCTTGCATACTCCTCATTCCGTATGCCAGACTGCATATGAGGAAACTTTAGTGCTACCTAAAGAGCCTTTTATGTCAACACTCTCAAGACCTGGAAACTCTTCTGCCTATTCCTTGCCTGAGGAAGGAATTTCTTTGGTGGGTAACAGCCTGCTCCCACAACAAGGGACTGCCCTTCTCCCCACACCCCGTCGCACGGACCCTCGCCACAGACGCATCAGACTACACTTGGGATGCACACTTGGATGGCAGGTGCATACAGGGCAGATGGAACCTCCAGCAACTCCCCCTGCACATCAATCAAAAAGAGATAATGGCTGTGCAGCAGGCCTTGATGGCTTTCAAACCCCCTTTTTTCTCCAGGGGTTCTCCTGATCAAAACAGACAACACCACTGTGATGTGGTACATCAGCAAGCAGGGAGGGACTCACTCCTACATGCTGTGCAGGCTGGCCATGACCCTTTGGTTCACAGCCTCTTCCATGCAAATACACCTGTTAGCACAATACCTGTTAGGCTCTCTCAACTCTTTGGCAGACCAGTTAAGCAGAAAGCTCTTGGACCCGCATGAGTGGCAGCTCAACAGAAACACCTTCTTCCTAATAATTCAGAAATGGGGACCCCAGAGGTCGACCTCTTTGCCTCCCACACCAACCATCAGCTCAGCAAATTCTGCACTAGGGAGCATCGCTGCATGGCTTGGAAAGTGGATGCCCTTTCCTTCCCCTGGGTAAACCTCTCGGTCTATGCCTTTCCTCTCCTACCTCTCATTCCCAGGGTATTGCTCAAAATAAGGGAGGAAAAACCAAGGACCATTCTCTTAGCTCCAGACTGGCCCAGACAGCGCTGGTACCCCTTGCTGCGCAGCCTGTTCCTGCTGCCTCCATGGAATCTTCCTCATATTCCAAACCTCCTAACCCAGAGGGAAGGGAAATTCATGCACCCCCCACAATTGCAGACACTCAATTTGGCAGCTTGGCTTATACCCTAACACCCGACCAATCTGCCGTCCTCAGTAAATAGGTTCTGGATGTTATCCGAGAGGCCAGATGCCCTAGCACCAGAAAGTCTTATGCAGATAAATGGAAAAGGTTCTCCACCTGGATCCAGGTGAAGGGGGTCAATACGTCACAGCCCTCCATCCTTCTCATCCTAGCTGACCTACTACACAGTGTTCGGTCTCTCCTCTGTAAAAAGTCATGCCTCTGCTATTTCTGCTCATTTTCCCACTGAGCAGCCTCTTTTTTCACACCCTCTAATGAAACAGTTCCCCAGAGGAGCTAGCAGTTTGAGCGCCCCCCCCCCCCCAGAAGGGCAACATCAACAGTGTGGGACCTTAACTTTGTCTTGGAAAAGCTCACCCTGCCCCCTTTTGAACCAGCTTCTTCTGCAGAGCTAAAATTTCTCTCCTGGAAGATGGCCTTCCTCCTGGCCATCACTTCAGCCAGAAGAGTCTTTTAGCTGCAAGTACTCATGGCTGTGGAACCCTTCATCTTCCATGCAGATAGGGTATCCTTCAGAACTAATCCATCCATCATGCCCGAGGTGGTGTCCAGTGTGGCTCTCAACCAATCCATCCATTTACCCACCTTCTTTCCTAACCCCCAAAGCAAGGGGGAAAGGATTCTAAACTCTCTAGATGTACACAGACAGCTCAGATACTAACTGGACAGGAGTAAACCCTTCAGAAAGTCTGATCAGTTGCTGGTTAGCTCTGCTTCAGGGGCAGAAGGCAAAGCCATTTCCAAGCAAACCATTTCGAAATGGATAGCACACTTCATCCATTTCTGCTACAGACAGCATGGCAAGACTCCCCCCCCCCCCCCAAGGGGGTAGGGCACACTCCACCAGAGCAGCCTCCACCTCTGCAGCTTTCCTCAGAGGAGTCCCCACCCAGGGACATCTTGGAGGCTGCCACCTGGACACCTGTTCCTACTTTTACCAAGCATTACCACCTGCCTATATTCTCCAAAGCAACGGCATGGTTTGCCTCTGCAGTCTTGCAGGGCATGTTAGCCAGCCCCTAGCTTCCTCAACTGCCTCCACCCATTTCCTCAGCTTTGGGAATCTACCCAAATGTGATGACTGTGACAGTGAAACATGAAAAACATAGTTCAGTTGTGTACACTTACCATAAATGTAGACGTTCAAGTGTATTTACTGTTGCAGTCCTGGTTTCTGTCCCTCCATCCCCCTTTCTCTTTTTCTTCTTTTTTTTTCTTGTTGTTCTCCTTTCCTTATAAGGGACATTTTGGTATTTATTTTTCACTGGTGGGGTTCTACCACCAGAGCATGGCCTCCTATTTTGGGGTCTCCTGACAAGTTAGGGCAAAAAAAACTAATGTAATGGCATCGCATGCCTTTCTTTAATACTACTGTCTACTTGACGTCAGTCCTCAAGCGACAGCAACTGACGTCACTAAGTCATACTAATACTAAGTCTAAGTCTCCGGTATTCAGGCCGGCCAAGGGCTACCCTGGCAGGAATAACCCAAATGTGATGACTGCAACAGTGAATACACTCGAACATTTATTTCTTATTTTTATTTTCATTTTATTTTACATTTGTTTACCGGGAAAGTCCAACTGGAACAAGGTCCATTTACAGCAGTGGCGTGGGGAGAAAAGCTCCATAACATAACCGTACAAATACAACAGATGATAAAAAAAATGATGTACAGAGGCATATATACAATTAGAGCTCCATGTCTTTATATGACAACACATAATCCATGAATGACAGAAAATTTCTATACAGTGGCATATGTGCAATCAACATCTACATTTATGGTAAGTGTACACAACTGTACTTTCTCTTCACACCTTGGATCTTCATAGACAGCTCAGGTATTTGGATAAGGCAAAGGGTATCTACAAATCAGGGCAATTTTTTGTTTCCTTTCATACCAGGGCATTGAGTTTGGTGGTTTCTAAGCAAACCATTTCCTCCTGGATTTTGAAGGCTATTTTTTGTTATTCCTTTAATGGAAAACAGCTTTCTGCTTCAGTTAGCTTCTGGAACTTTCTTCAAGGGTTTGGATACTAGATCTGTCCTTGAAGCTGCCACTTGGTCCTCTGACCACACTTTCACTAAACATTACAAGATGGATGTCATTTCCAGAGCCAGGGCAGTATTCATGGATTTGTGTAGGGCTCCTCTGTGCCTTCCTCCCCCCCCCCCCCATCCTTTTCAGTAGCTTTGGTAGTGTCCCACATGTTATGAATACTGCAACAGTGATATGGAAGGACGTAGTACCGTTGTATAAAATCTTACCGTAACAGTAGATGTGCTTTTCACTGTTGCAGTATTCAGTCCCTCCATTTTTGCCCCCTTTGTTTTCTTTCTTCTTTTGAGAACTCTTTGCTGGCCAAGGGGTCTTTGACTCTCTCTGCTGTTTCTTTTTTCATTCTGGATGTGCATGTTCTCCTTCCTATAGGGGTGGCTGTAGTTTTTTTTGGGCACATTGGTTCTGGGTATTCGTATGACACTCTTATGCCCTACACTGGGAGCATACACCTGATGTACGATGCTAGGAAGATGTAAAGGCCTTGTATACTGGCTGGACATTGGGCTGTCCTTGGCAGGAGAGCCCAGATGTTATGAATACTGCAACAGTGAAAAAAAGATGTCTACTATTATGGTAACATTTTACACATCTGTATTATTCTGCTCCAGGATTCCATACAAGAAAGCCTGGAAGACCTATGACTTTTCTATTCCTTGGAGAGGGATGTTCCTGTATGCTTTTCCACCCTTTCCGCTGATATCCAGGGTACTTCTGAAGACTCTTAAGGTATCCCCCAGGATCATTGGATCACCCAGGGAACATGGTTTTCCCTTCTTTTGGAAATGGCCTGGGTGAAGTACCACAAGGTTCATCACAGAATGGATCTGCTCTCACAAGATCAGGGAGTGTTTGATAAACCCCAACCACAATCAACTTTGACTGCCGGAATGATAGGGTCTTAATTCTCTTTAGGCACCTATGTACTGAGGACGTGTAGCAGGTACTAATGGAGGTAAGAAAGTCTGCTAGTAGAAAGCCATACATTAGCAAATGGAAAAGGTTTTCTAGCCAGTGCCACCAACATTACCAGTACCCATTCAGATCTAATTCTCTGGTTTTACACTGTTTGTGTAGTCACTATCCTGTGGCCTTTCAAAGTTAATTTTTCTGCCATTTCAGCTTGTCTGCCCGTGGATCCTCCTCTTTCAATGGATTTGCATGTCAGAATGTTTTTAAAAGAGGTTTTGCATAAGGTATTCAAGAAAACCAGTGGCCCCTCCTTCGGATCTTAATTTTGTGTTAGAGAAGCTAACACTTGCTCCATTTGAACCAGCTGAACTGACTGGCTTGAGGTTCTTAACATATATACTGATTTCTCTGAGCTCTGCAGGAGAAATATCTGAGATGCAAGCTGTTACAGTGGGTCAACCCTATCTCATTTTCCAAAGACAGGATTTCTTTGAGAACTAATCCTTTTATGCCTTAAGTGGTATCTGAGTTTACTTAAAGCCAAGCTATCCATCTCCCCAAGAAATTCTACTCCATTCCTTTGATGTCCACAGACAACAATGGTACTATCTTGACAGAATTAAATCCTTCAGATCAGTTTGTTCATTCTTAATGAAGGTAAGAAGGGACAGCCTGTGTCAAAACAGACTATTTCCAAATGGTTGTCCCAGGCTGTTGCCTTTTGTTATACTTGCCACAACAAAAGTATGACAGGCAGGGCCTTTGCTTCATCTGTGCCTTTTTGGAAAGGGTTGGATTCGAGAAGCAGGAGCAGCTTGGTCATCTATACATACCTTTAACAAGGCATTACAAGTTTGATTCCTTCTTTAGGTTTAGATAAGACTGTGCTAGGACCATTCTGCAGGGGCTCCTGGATCCTCCCCTTTCCTTTTTAAAAATGTTATAAGCTAGGGTAATCTATTCATGTAGCAAAGGTTGTTCCAGCAGTGTACAAAGTGATGAACATAGTGCAGTTGTGTAAGTAAACTTACATACAACATGCAGTATGTGTTTGAGTGATCACTGATAACAGTAGCAACTCCCACTCTACATCCTCCTTGGTTTTTTGGTGTGGTTTTTATGCCAGGGTGTGGACACTTTGTTCCTGGTATTGTCCTTTTATGACTCATCCTCCCTGTCTTTGTTGGCATGAAAGCTCTTAAGGGCTTGTTGCCAAAACCTGTTTTTTTTACTCTGATCAGCTCGAGCTCACTGGTTGCTTGGAAAATGCCCTGAAGCTTTGATACATATCTCACACACACTCGAATACATGTGCACACACTCACTCACATACATGCGCGTGCGCACACACACAGAGATATATATATATATATATATATATATACACACACACACACACACACACACACACACACACACACACACAGATTTATGAAGTACTGAAAGCTTGATCTGCAAAACATTTGATCACAGTATATTGAACATTTAGAGGCATAAACTGTCCTTTTCCCATCCATTAATACTGCCAATAACTCTGGTCATACTTCATCAGAATAGTGGTAATATCATGGGAAGGTTTTTTCTATGGTTGGATGTAGGGTTAGGGTTAGCAGTTATTTATTAAGGAAGCCCCCTTCCCCACTCCACCTTACTAATACTTGCTAACTTTAACCCTAACCCCAACCCTACAATCAGCTTTTGAAGAACATCTCTGTCACACTACCACTACACATGACATCTCTGATACAAAATCCGAACACTTGTGAGCGCACATACACACACCCCACAACTATTATCTAACTGAACCCTAAATTACACACACACACACACACACACACACAAAACTATTATATACTATGCCTTTAGCTGCCCCTAATCCAAAAGCATCTGCACACACAGACTCTCACCCACTCCAGTCACACTTGTCTCACATACACACACTTACTGTAAAAAAAAAAAAAAAAAAAAACTGCATTCAGGTCACACACTGCAAATTTTCAACCTTTTAAATGTAGTACAGACAGACACACACGCACACACATGTGTACGTATATAAGAATGTTTTTGTACAAAGACTTTTTTCCTAATTGTTGAAAAGAAAATTATTTCAAAGGCCTCTATAAGCTTCCATTCACTTCTCCATTTTTTTTTCCTGATATTGAATCCTGGAGAAGCATAAGGAGCATATTTTACATTTGGGCTCCACTGGCAGGTCAGTTTATTTTTGAAAATGGAATATGAATTCAAGAAGCCAGACCAGATGTTCATCGTGTTTCACTGTTGCAGTCATTACATTTGGGTAATCTGCTGGCAGGTTGCTCTCAAGTCGGCCTGATTAACGAAGTCTTGGGTCCTGCGTCGGTTGCTGTCCCTGCTTCCATGACGTCAGGTCGTCAGAGGTATAAAACATGCAGCCGACACCATTACATCAGTCTTTCTTGCTGTGCGGTGCCCGAAGCAGAAGCAGATCACAAGTGCCGGTCGGCCGACTCCTGAAATTTTCGTTTGAGTTTCAGAACCGAAGTCTTCAACTAAAAGCTAAGTACCCCGTTGGGGAAACTTTTTCTTGCTCCTTACCGATGTCAGTAAAAGTTAATAATTGTATTACTTGTGGGAAGCAATAAGGATTTTCATTTGTACTGTATTCCTTCCCTAGGACCTGACCACGATGTACCTTGCTGTCGGTTTTGTGCTTTATTTAATCAGCGCACTACGTCGGTACATTTTTGCTCCTAAATATTTTGGTTCTTGGTTTAATTATCCAGAAATGACGTCGGTTAGCCATCTGACTACCGGAATACCAAAAAAACGCAAAGAAAAAGACAGAGACAGGCTGTTGAAGTCCAAAACTGCTGACAACGCTTCTCCTAAGCCAGTCGCCAGTTCACCGGTAATCAGTGAGGCGCATTCACAGCCCCTGATACCCGCTACTTCTGATTCGCAGGCCTCTACTGAAACCCATTCGAAGTCCGGTATGCCACGAGATGATTCACATATGGAACCCACAGATGTCTGTACCTTAGATGGGTCCAGAGCCGCTGAGCATGCACCAGCTTCTGAGGGTGTATTCAGGACTACAGACTTTCATATTAAACCGACTCCAACTTCAGTACTAAGGCCTAAATCTCGATCTATGTCTAAGAAACCGATGCCCAGGCCACATGTTCAGGCCCCTATGCCTAAAAAACAAATGATCAAAATGGCTGAAGATTTAATTACTCTAATCAGGGGTAGTCAACCCCCCAAGAGGCCTAGGATTGAACTTGACTATGACTCTTCTGAACAGGACTCTGTTTCTTCTGACTCTTCCAATGATCTGGATTTGTCCATGCCTACTTATGAGGACTCGAGGATTCTATTCCCTCTGCTTCTCCGCCTGAGGATTTCTCTTTTGGGAAAACTTTACATACCTTAAGGGAGCATTTCCACTGGGAAAGTCAGGATTTCTCTGAATCCAAAAAGAGGCTTAGGGATTTCCTTCTTCCTCAGCATAGGCCTTTGGCTATACCTCCTGTACTAGACATTGTTGATGATGTGTTTTCGGAATTCAGTATGGCCCCTGATTCCTTGCCTCCAGCCCCTAGCAAACCAGACAGGTACTACAGGGTTCCTGAGTCCCACAAATCCTTTTCAAAAATCTTGTTGCGGACCCTGAAACCATTTCTCAGGGGCCCAAGGGCATTAAGGCTTCTACTGCTAAAAATCCTACCCCTTTTGATAGAGACTCCAGTGTGCTGGATAGATGGGGTAAAAAGGTTTATACTTCTGCAACCTTAGCAATCAGGGCTTTAAACTGTCAATTCCATATGCTAAAATATCAACAGCATATAATGGAACTGCTTAAACAGAAAATGATGATTTCTGACTGTGTGGAGAATAAAGATTTACAGGATTTATTGCATTCAGCTGAACAAGTTGGCAGACATACTTTGCAATGTGGTTTTGCTTCTTTAGAGGCCTCTTGCAGGGCTGCTGTTACTGGGTCTGTGCTTAGAAGGCATGCTTGGCTTAAGGAGCAATCTCTGCCTGATCATGTTAAAGCAAAACTTTTGTATGCTCCTTTACAGCAGGACTGCCTGTTTGGCAATAAGGCTGAAGATGTTCTAAAAAAGATGAAAGATAAAGCTAAATCTATGCAAACAGTGAAAGATTTCTTACAAGTACAACCTCCTAGATTTAGTAGGCACTGGCCTACTAAGAACTGGTCCTTTCCAGCTCCTTCCAGAGCCACTCCAACCAAGCCCAGACATTCCAAAAGCACCAGGTTTCAGTTCCAAGGGATTTTCAGAACTAAGCAATGGGGTGCTTTCACTTCCATATCTGGAAACAAGGCACCACCCTATGGTAAACAGTCTCAATGACTTCCCTTTAAAATTGCCAAGCACTTACCTCTTAGCCGCCCCTTTAGGGGGGAAAACTGGCTCTTCATAAGAAACTGGCAACTTATAACCCAGGACAAATGGGTTTTATAAATAGTGTCCCAGGGATACAGATTTCGCTTCCACATGCTGCCAACTCCAAACTGGTGGCCAAACCTTCCCCCAAATCAGTGGGCAGAAGCTCAGAAACAAGTACTTTCCCGCCTAAACATGGGGGCTATTCATCTAGTACCAGAAGAGGAAAAGGGACAAGGTTTCTATTCCAGACTTTTCCTGGTACCCAGAAAAGACAAATCATGGCATCCAATTCTGGACCTGTCTACTCTAAACACCTTTCTGGACATTCCAAAATTCAATATGCTGACTCTTCACCAGTTACTTCCTATGCTAGGCAAGGATGCCTGGTTGGCAACTCTAGATTTAAGAGGCTTACCTGCATATCCCAATCAGGGAATCTTGCAGAAGATACCTATGCTTCAAAGCAGGCTGCATGCATTATCAGTTCCCTGCACTGCCCTTTGGCTTGTCTACTGCACCCAGGGTATTCGCAAAGTGCCTGGTTCCAGTAATTACATTTTGCAGGCAAAGAAATATTCAAATATATCCATACCTGGACGACTGTGTAATTCAGGCAGAAAACCAGGCCATTCTTCTAAAACATGTGGCGATTGTAAAAAGAGTTCTAACCTGTCTAGGGCACACCATAAACGAAAAGAAATCTCAACTAGTACCCTCTCAAATTACATTCCTGGGTGCAAGCTTGAATACAACTGCCCAGATGGCTTTCCTTATGCCAGAAAAGAAAATTCATTTGGTGACTTACTTCAAACAGGTGGCCACAAAAACCTTGCTATCTGCAAGGCAAATACTGCAAGCCTTGGGGTTCATGGCCTCCTGCATTCTTCTAGTTCCATATGCAAGACTGCGTTTGAGGAAACTTCAGTGGTACTTAAAAGATTTATGGAGTCAACATTGTCACAGCCTGGAAACAATGATTCCTATCATACCTTGCCTGCCCCTAGAGTTTCTATGGTGGGCAGAGGCCTGCCACCAAAACAAGGGACTGCCATTCACACCACCCCCTGCCACCCAAACCCTAACTACAGATGCATCAGACTATGCATGGGGACTCATCTGGCAGGGAAGTGCATTCAGGGCAAATGGAGCCCAAATCAAATGCACCTTCATATCAATGAAAAAGAAATGCTAGCTGTACAGAATGCACTGACGACTACCTTCATCCAGGACAATTACTGACAAAGAAGGACAACACCATGGGTATGTGGTACATAAACAAGCAGGGGAGTACAAATTCCTATCCCCTCTGCAGACTAGCCATGGCATTGTGGAACACGGCCTTGAGCTACCAAGTACAACTACAAGCTCAATTCCTGCCAGGAAAGCTGAATGTTCTGGCAGACGAACTAAGCAGAAATCTCATGGACCCACACGAATGGAAACTTTAACCACGGATTTTCAACATGTTGACACGCAAATGGGGGAGCCCAGACATAGATCTTTTTGCCTCACCCCAGAACTACCAGTTGGACAAATTTTGCACAAGAACTCATCACAAAAAACCCTGGAAAGTGGATGCTCTGTCCTTTAGCTAGAAAAACCTATCAGTCTATGCCTTTCCCCCTCTGCCTCTGCTCTCCAAAGTTCTACTAAAAGTGTAACAGGACAAATCAAAAATGATTTTGATTGCTCCAGACTGGCCTCGCCAACACTGGTACCCACTCCTACACAGTGTGTCACACATTTCACTGTGGCACCTGCCTCAAACACTTTCCTTACTGTCTCAGCAGGAGAACCAAATTCTGTACCCTCACTCAAAATATTGAATCTTGCAGCTTGGCTAATCACTTAAATTCCCCCTTAGCATCCCTCAGCAAACCTGTGATGGATGTCATTTTGGAGGCGAGAAGACCTAGTACTAGAAAATCTTATGCTGACAAATGGAAAAGATTATGTGCCTGGAATCAGTCTGAAGGGATGAGCACAGCAGTGCCAAATTTACCTCAGATTTTGCAATACTTAACTGAGATGCTTTACAAGGGCCTGCCTTTTTCTTCCATAAAAATCCATGCCTCAGCCATTTCAGCTCATTACAACACAGAACCCCCCCCCCCCTTCTCTCATCCTCTTCTAAAGCAGTATCTCAGAGGGGCCAAAAACTTGAGACCACCCAGGAGAGCTCCAACCCCTGCCTGGGACCTTAACTTTGTTTTGGAGAAACTCACTCTACATCCTTTCGAGCCAGCTGCTACTGCAAACTTAAAATTTCTTTCCTGGAAAACAGCCTTCTTTTTAGCAATCACTTCAGCTAGAAGGATATCTGAATTACAGGCCCTTATGGCAGTGGAGCCTTTCATCATCTTTCATGCAGACAGGGTGTCACTCAGGACCAATCCATCATTCATGCCCAAAGTGGTATCCAGTGTGGCTCTTAATCAGTCCATTCATTTGCCAACTTTCTTTCCTAATCCACAGAACAAAGGGGAGCGGATTCTGCATTCAATGGATGTACACAGACAACTTAGATTCTACTTGGACAGGTCTAAATCTTGAAGAAAATCTGAACTGCTGGTAGCATTTGCTGCAGGGGCAGAGGGGAAGGCCATTTCAAAGCAAACCATTTTTAAATGGATAAGCCATTGTATTCATTTCTGTTATAAGCACCATGGAAAACCTATCCCCCAGGGGATCAGATCTCATTCCACCAGGGCTGCATCTACTTCAACAGCCTTTCTCAGAGGTGTTCCTACCAGGGATATTCTAGAAGCTGCTACCTGGAGTTCAGTTCATACTTTCACCAAGCATTATCACTTGCCAATTTTCTCTAAATCCAGAGCTGGCTTTGCCACTGCTGTTTTGCAGGGCTTTATAACTGGTCCTAATGCTGTATAAATCCATCCTCCCAGCCATAGCTTTGGGAATCTACCCAAATGTAATGACTGCAACAGTGAAACATGATGAACATAGTACAGTTGTGTACACTTACCATAAATGTAGATGTTCGAGTGTATTCACTGTTGCAGTCCTGGTTACCCTCTCTCCAGCCCCCTGTTTTTCTCTTACTATACCTCTACTTTCTTTTACTATGCTTAAAAGCCTTTTTGGTGTATTTGCTTTTGTTTGGAGGTATATTTTTGTGTTTTTAATTATATATATTTTGCTCCCCATTTGGGGGGCACCTGACATCTGGGGCAAGAAAAACTGATGTAATGGCGTCGGCTGCATGTTTTATACCCCTGCCGACCTGACATCATGGAAGAAGGGACAGCAACTGACACAGGACCCAAGACTTTGTTAATCAGGCCGACTGAGGGCAACCTGCCGGCAGATTACTCAAATGTAATGACTGCAACAGTGAATACACTCGAACATCTACATTTATGGTAAGTGTACACAACTGTACTTTGTTTCTCCTCTTGGTTCCAGATATGGAGATACTGGCTGTGACTAAGCAAACCATATTTAAATGAACTGCTAACTGAATTGTATTTTACCACAGCACAAATTAATCACCCCATCAAAAGAGCTTTGAAAGACCACTGCAGTGATGTATGCTTACACTGCCTCTTTCAAGAATGCATCCACTGTGGACACTTGTGTCCCAGGTGTTTGACCATTAGTCTTTACATTTATCAAATATTTTTGTTTGGACTCTGACATTCAATCTTTCCAAACCTAACGTTTTGTGTTTAGGGGTCAAGAACAGTAATGATTGTGGCAAATGTTTGTCTTCTAATTACTGCCTTTTGTCCCTTGCTTACTGTTTGCCCATCCCCCCTTTCAAAGCAGGTTGGAGAGTCTTATTTCCATTCTTTTTCCCCTTTGTTCAATATGTCTGGTCTGCTTACCCCATGATGGAAATGCCTTCTTCTAGGGTATAACTGCTAGTGCTACTCCTGTATTACCTCATGGTCATTATCCTTTAATACATGCCTGGCTTCTCTACCTATAATTTCACGGGCTTTCTCTTCAAAGATCTTTGTGGATGCACCCAGCAACATAAGTGATTGTTTCTAAATGCACAAGAAAGTCCCCCATAACAGGTAAAAGTTTTAAATTGAGAGTCATAAGTGCAAGTCTCAAAATAGCAAGACTGAATGTGTAAACATGAGGATATAAATACATTAACTGCAGGACTCTCGTACCTTGCACTTCCAGCTTTAGAGTGATATGGTATCCTGTGCTCTGTCTTGAGATTTTATACCAAGCATGTGGTGAAATCTTTCCCCTCTGTCTTTTCCTGTTGCAGTTTTAGTCCATTCCCCCCACATCATTGACTGGCATTTTGTGCTCTGAGCTACTTAAATGTTGAGATATTTGCTTGGATCTTCAAGGACACTTTTTTATCTTTAGTTTGTTTTTTTTAGTCTCCTGATCTGTAAAATCATCTAGTAGTCTCATTCAGCTGAACAGATGCTTTTGAATGAGACTGGAGCCTCAACACCAAGCCTTGGGCTTCTGCCTTAGAAAGAAAATTATGTTGTGTTGTTGCTCCAAAATTCAGCAGGCCAGCTGTTCATTGCCCCCCCCCCTCCCTTCTTAAATAAGAGAAGAGAGTTGTATTTATTTATTTTGCATCATTCTCTTGTATGTAATGTGTTCTAGCAGCTTTGAGAATAAATTATATCATCTGAGAGGAATAGAAACCGTCTAGGGCATGCCATGGATGTGCATTTTCTTGTCTCTTGCATCTCACTTGGTGGATCCCTGCTGAATAGTCTTCATGGGATTTTGAGTCTCCATTTTACTACTTTCCTTAACCAGATTTCTGAGGATTCCATTTTTTCTGCATGCTTTTGACACAGTTTTTCCATAGGATTCTGCTGTTCCACTCTTGATTTACTATAGTGTAGCATGTTTTCTTCTTCACTTGCCTCTTCTTTTTTTTCTATGCTTTTGTCTATAGTGTTTTGTTGTTGATGTAGCCTTTAAGCATCCCATACCATCTGCTTTTACCCAGTGTGTTTTGCTGTGATCTAACCTTTAAGTACCCCTGTGTCATCAGCAACATTAAAAGTTTATAAAAGAAGCATGTACATTTGCTGTTCAAAAGAGAGCTAGCAGTTGCTCCAGGAGTGTTTCACTTTTAATTATATTTTAGCTCCGTGATCACTGTTAGGATAAAAAAATATTTATTAGTTTATTTACTTCAGTTTGATAACTGGGTAAATGGACTGGTCACTAGACCCATTTCTGCCACAATTTCGGTTAAGTGGCACAAAAGCAGTTAAAAGGGACAGCACAAAAGAGAGAACAGAGGAAATGTATAGAGTAACTATCCAAAAATGAGTGTTTACAGTATAATATTTTGAGAAAATTATTAGTCATTGCAGTAGCAGCCTGTCTTTTCTAGTATCCATTGTCCCAAAAACAAATACAGGTCGCTTCACTGAAGAGATGGGCCTTTATTGTGGTCTGGAATATGTTATGAGTGTTCTCTCATTTTTAATGGCATGTGGTTTTATTTGGAAGGTCTAAGGTTAAAAAAGACCCTTGTTCCCTCAGGTATACTATATATTACCTATTGTATTGGGACTGACAAGTGTTAATGATTCCTCCAGATTATCCCTAAGTGGGTAATTGGGTTAAATTAGTGACAGCTGGGGAAGAGCAAACATATCAGACTGCGTTTAGTTGGGGTGTTGGGTCTAACTTATAAAATATTGAAATGATTGGATAAAAATGGACATACCATTGTGCATTATGAAACATTAATAAAATGAACATGGCAGGGCAGATTGCTGTAGAGATAAGGACTGACTTTGACCCAGAAGGATGCACAGGAACCAAGATATCCTAATAGATTTTCTGCTTAGTAATGAACATTTGTTACTGTTTTGTCTCAATGAGCTATGCATTACGGCATCTGGTGAGTAAGTGCCCATGTGCATTTTTTTTGTATTCTCCCAATATTTATTTGGGACATTTTTTTAGTTAAAAGCTTTGTGAACTTTTTATTGAAACCACAGCCCAAATAAATGTAGTGCTTTCCCTGGTTAATGTCATGTTAGATAGAAGTCATCTTTGTGTATGTGCAGCATTCTACCTGTAAAGTTTATGGACATATCCCACACTTTACCTGAGTTGATGTTACTGAAGTTAAGTCATCATTATTCCTTAGTGGCATCAGCGTGGATAGAGCATTTTTTATTAACTGGAGTGAAGGCATTTTCTATGAATGATATGTTAGTGGAAAGGTAAGTCACACAAGCATGACAAATTACTTTAATGTTTTTATTAATAACTACACCCAGAATCACTTCACAAGGCACTGCATGTATATCAAATTTAGGCTGATGTAATGCTAGCTAAACTTCACACAACTACTTGAGCAGCATTAAATTGCTGAAATGATGCGCAGTTTGGCTTAATTTCTTAAATATGCATAAAATAGTAGTTACATGCATAAGTGACTGGCAAAAGTAGTAATGTAATAATTTGGTGACTGAGAGGAAAATACACGAGAATTACCATGTTAGCATGAGGTCCATGTAGCTCTTCTATACATGAAATTGTGAATTGTTGGTATAAATGCATTATCATAGGGTTTGCCATTGTGTGCTGTGAAATGTTCTTGAACAGAATTTTAACAGGTCAGTATGTAGAAATCTTTGTCATGACCCAAAAGAGTTGCCCATTAACAAAGATATTGTTATTTTCCTGGTTAAGTCTGAATATGTGCTACGTTATCATTTACACTAACTATCCCGTAGCAATTTGTGGGTTTACTTCATGGTATCAAGTTAAAACCTTCTTAAACCCAGATAAACCTTGCAGCATACAGTTTGATTTTTGCAGATATGCATTTTAAAATGTTTTCAAAATTATATACACGGTTGTGTCACCTAACCAGTATTACATAGATTTGTTAACTGCAAGAAAGAAATTGATGCCATAATTACTTATGTTCAGTCCAGTTTGCGTGTGGTATTTGCAGTTGTTTTGTAGACTACATCAGTGTGTGTATTTTGAAGAATTTTTAAATTGAAACTGTCAGAGGCCATGTTAGTTATCAGAGGAGAACTGCAACCTAACCCAAATGGGGATGCAGTAGCAGAGGTAGTTCTGATCTTTTTGTTCACTTAGTTATTTAATATGTGATAGATATTATGTAAATTAAAATGTTTTTCCCCAATATACTGTGTGTACAGTGAAAGGAAATGTGCAAGGCCAAACAGCAGTTTTCAAAATAATATGCTTGCTTTGCAAGAACAGTTATGTTCAGCTTAGATATTAATAACATATAGCTGTGGGCAATACTGTAAATGCATCCTGTTATAGAAAAAAAGGAAGTTGGCTTTCTTGGCTTTCATGTGCAGAAATAAATAAATAATATGCAGACAGGTCAAGTGACGCAAAGATGACGTGGAGAGACTTTTGTGAAGTCTTCAGATACAGAGAGGACCAAAAAAGGGCATGAAATAACCATGGACTTTTTCATTACACAGACAGAAACCAGAAGAAGTCACAAGGACATTAAAAATAACATTGGTTGAAAAGAGTATATAAACTGGACAGTAGGTTTCATTCAGTGGTTGACGTTTTAGACTAAGTGTGCCTTAGTCTATTCATCTGTCTAGCTGTGTTATAATAGAATTGAAATAGCTCTGACAGAATTAACTGTTTGGCAAGAATTTGTTCTGAGACAAATAAAGTACAACAGATACAGTAGTATGGAGTTTGTCTGGTCTACTTTTGGACATTTTCTTCAGAAGCAAAATAAAGACCTCTGCTTGACATTTCCAGCAGTTAATATTACAGAGGGATCCCTACTACTTATTACGTTAGTTCAACAGACTGACAGTTCCAGTGCTTTAACAGAGAAATAGTTCCAGTTCCAGTACTTCGTTGGTGGACACAGAGCACCGCCGTTTAAGCTGTCCTGCGTTGGACCACCTACAATTCATCTGTAGAGAAACACAGTCCTTTTCCAGATTGACTTCAGCCTGATCACCTGCTTGTCTTTTGCATAAATTATGGTACTTTCTTCACAGTTATAACATGGATGCAAGTACAGACAGTTAACTTTACAGTGCCCACATATTGTATATATAAATTTGCATGGTTTAAACCTTCTGTGCCAGACATGAAATGTAAATCTGAAATGTTTGATGTTCAGACATTAGATAACAGTTGTGTTTGTAAATGTATAAATGCCTATAATCCATACACAAAATGTACAGCAATTCATAAAGACTGTTTTTTATGTGGAAGTAACTTTCCTAACTTCTGTCTATTTTGTCACAGAAGTCTAGTATGTAAGCCATACTATAAGATATATCCTGTTCTGATAAACAATCTGTTTGATTCTAGAGTTGTTAGTTCTTCACATATACAACAGTTAAATGTGCATTCTGCAGTCACCTAAATCTCATACAGTACAAGACATCACAGATGTACAGGTGAAAGCTGCCCTCTCCAAAGCAAAAAACACAGCATCTATGGGACTGGACGGTGTCCCAGGCTGTGTCTTACATGAGCTCCAAGAAGAACTGAACCCTCACATTAAGTCACTGTTCAAACTTAGCCTTACTACAGGATATGTACCCAAAGAATGGCGTACAGCTACACTGGTCCCACTCCACAAAGGTGGTGCCACAACAGACGCCGGAAGCTATCGCCCTATAAGCCTGACTAGTCTGGTCTGTAAAGCTATGGAGCGTATTATCATGGAACTCATAAACAAAGACATTGGGAGCCTCCAGACACTGGACCCTACCCAATTCGGCTTTGTTAAGGGCAGATCTTGCCTCTTAAACCTAGTTGATTTATTTGAAACAGTTACCAAAGCCATAGATGAGGGCAAGGTAGTCCACACAGCCTACCTGGACCTCGCAAAAGCCTTTGACACAATACCCCACTCGGGCATCATAAATAAGCTTACCAGCTTAAATATCAACCCCTATATCACAAGATGGGTTGCAAACTGGCTCAGAGATGGAACCCACATGGTCAGAATCGCAGGTGCCATGTCCGAATCCAAACCAGTTACAAGTGGCGTCCCACAGGGCTCAGTTCTGGGACCTCTCTTGTTCGGTATATACTTCTCTGAGGTTCAGGCTAACACGGGGGATTATGGCTGACAAAGTTCGCAGATGACTGCAAACTGGGAGCCATAATCGAATCTCCAGCTGACACAAGCATCCTCCAAAAGGGTCTCACAGAGACGGATGCTTGGTGCCAGAGCCACGGCCTCAAGCTAAATGCTAAAAAGTGCATAGTCGTCACCTTTGGGAAAAACAAGGTGCCCACAAATTACCACGTAGGTGGTAATCCATTAAGTACGGAAGAAATAATTAGAGATTTGGGGACCAACGTAGATAGTAATCTCTCCTTTGATAATCACGTTGCCAAAGTGGTTAGAAAGACCTTCTATATAGCCCACCTTATCACGAAAGGGTTTGCATCTATATCAAGAGAGGTCATTGTGCCCCTCTACTCGTCACTCATCAGGCCCATAATTGAATACAATGCTCCTTTTGGGATGTACCTTACCTGACACCTGCAGCAACTGGAGAGACCCCAAAAGTACCTCACCAAGAGGATCATGGGCTACAAACAGATGTCCTATGCAGCTCGACTAAAGAAACTCCAGCTCTATTCAGTTGCTTACCGCCTACTCAGAGGCGATCTATGCCTGACGTACAAAGCCATGTCAAACCCAGAATTAATGGACATGCTCCACCTCAAAAATCCAAGTCCCTTAGAGCTACACGCTCCAGGGACCTAAACCTCAGCACAAAAATAAATAGGACATGCTGGAGGGACAGATTCATTTCCCAGAGGCTCCCCTCACTCTGGAATAGAATCCCAATTCATGTTAGACATAGCCCCTCGCTGACCCTCTTCAAGCGAAATTTGGACGCGTGGATGGGTAATCACAAATTCAACCCTGGGATCTCTCCTGTGTCCCTGCTAAACAGAGGCACAGTAAACTAATCTTAAAAGGGTACCTTCTGTGACCTACTTTACAGAGGCACAGTAGGCTAATCTAATAGGGAGGCTGAAGCCAAATACACTCTGGCTAGGCTTATAAATGCCCTAGGGCAGATAGCCTAGTATCTACCTATGAACCTATGAACAAGTGTATGTAATTATTGTCAGTAATGTAATAGACTATATAAACATGTTATTTATAGTAAATATTGCAAATGCACAAAAACAAGAAAGTTCTAACATAGTACAGTGTGCTATCAATATTAACCTTTTAAAGAAAAGGTTTTCACAGCTTTTCAAAATTTCCCTAGAGACAGTAGTAAGGGACAATAATGCCATTTAGAGGAACAGACTCAACATAGCATTCAGACTTTACATAATGACATTTCTGGTTTAACGTAACAATCAGATAGAGCCCAACAACATTTACTAAGGGCACAAACTACAGAGGTTAATCTGACAAGACAGTTAAAAGAAGCCCAGCAAGGTTTACAGGCAGGGTTCAGCAGAAATAAGTTATTTCTCCTGCTGATATATATCAATAGTCTTGTTTATTACAGACTCTGCCTCAGTGGCAAGACAAAAAAAATAATTTTGTTTCAATATGTTGGCATTTAAACAATGGTTGACATACACTGTGTGGTCCATTTCAAATAATGCTTTTTATTAAATTTTTTTTTTGCATTTACACATGCCAGTTTAAATCAGAAGGGGAAAGGGGAATCATCAACAGTGTTGGCAAACCCCTAAAACATGCTCCAGTACGAGAGTTAAGGGCATTAATTCCCAAAATGATTTACAGGTAAAGTTTAGTATTGTCAAAATCAAAGCACATAAAAATATACAGGAAAGGCTACAGTAAATGCTTTGGGAAATGGCAAAACAAAGCAAGCAGCTAAAACAGGTGAGTGTCTAGAATCACATAACTGTTTTACAGACGGTCTAAATAGCATAACAGAAAAAAAAAACAAAATAATGTTTTAGTCAGGCAAGATGTTATGTTAAAGCAATTCCGTCAGACAGCTAATGACATTCTGCAAAATGCATATGCAGCTTTAAAATCAGTTTCTGCCTGACAGACAGATACAGACTCAGAGATTAAGCCAGGGTGCTAGACAGTTTAAAAAAAAAAAAAGAAAAGTATGCAGTATTGCAAATGCACATAGGAAATATACAAAAACAGCTTGCAGACTACGTGGTGAAAGGAAGGGGATGTACTACATGGTCTAATAAAAAAACAAACGGGGGAAAATGAGCAGCTTCTGTTCCACCAGGGTTACAGACAGATACACAACAAAGTTCAGAAAAACAGGTGATATGTTTTACTTGTAAGAAAATAGGTCACAGTATAATAGTGCTTCTTCAAACCTAAAAATAGTAAAAAAATCTAAATAAATAAAATACATTAAAGGACAATCAGTCACAGGAACAAACACAGAGGGATACATAAAAAATAAAGTATACCCTATGAAATACCAGATCATGGCAGGCAATAGACATTAAAGCAATAAATTAGCAAAATACAGGTTATCAGTTGGCAGCAAACTACAGGGATCTTTTAAAGCCATGGAAGACAATGCTGGTATATACAACTCAATGTTAATTAAACAAAGGGGACAGTAAAAGACACAAAAATAAATATTACTTTACTGGTTTAATAAGCCAGGACAGATTCAAAATAAACACAGAAATAACCTACAGCCATATAGACATAAAGTTAAAGTTAATACAGATACAATGTAAAGTTAAAGTTAATACAAATACAGTAAATACATTTACGGTAGTGCAAATGGTATATGCAAAACTAAGCAATGCAATTAAATGTTGGGTATGCAAGTCCACATCTACGTCTGGAAATGGAGTAACATTTAAGGCAGTACCTATGACAAAAGGTTTTATAGTAACAAGAGAGGGTCAACTCCCCCCCCCCCCACATTAAAAGTACAGTTTATCTCCAAAGGCAGCTTATGCATACAGCAAACAGGATCAATATTGGTAAAAAAACAGTGACTGTAATGTCATATTTTCAAAATAAAGTGTCACATAAAATATAACAGCAAACAGTCTTGTAAACAAACTAGTACAGCAAAAACATCATTAGTCGAACTGGTGTAACTGCCATACGGGTAATAATACACAGCAATACATACAGGTAGTAAAGTACAGAGTCATTACAAATAGCATTTTTCAGCTAATAAAAATCCAAGCAAAAGCAGCACACCATGTTGGTTCATAAAAATAAGTATACGTTAATAACAAACAGTATCTGTACAGTAACAGTCTGTTAACAGTCTTACAAAAGTTTAAATTTGTTTCTATAATAGCAATCTATGAACAAGACAAGGCAGTCTAAAACAGTTGCAAAGGAAAAATGGGGAGAGATACTCAAATATAGTAGATCATGAGAACAAGGACATCATGGATACCTGATTTCAGTATATTTTGGACATGCAAAATTTGTTTGCAAAGGCACGCGACAAGTCAAATTGTTGGGTTTTTAGCCACATTTCTTACAGAGGGGAAAATGCCATTACACGCAGTCCCTGAAGAGGCTACACATACAGGTTTTTATGTTTAAAAAATCTTATAAAAGTAGAATTGTAAAACAGCCATAAAAACATTTACAGTTGATGAAAAATAGAAAAAGGAATGCTCTGTTTTCAAAAGAACTATGGTCATATAAAAAAGCTTGAGTATAAAATGAAAACAGCATGGGAGTTAACACATAATACCTCTTTTAAGGACGAAATGAAAGAGAAGAAATTCTGTTACATAGAGTATGCAGTTCCAATAATGAAAATTAGTCACACATTACCAGAGGACATGGTAAAACATCGCCAGGAAAAAAGAGGGAGGTTCATGATAAAAAAATAGAGAAAGATTTTAAAACAGCTGGACATAGGAAATTATGTTATTTCAGCAACTGAATTTTTCACTGGTATAGTGCCACTAAGGCAGTATGGAAAGTTAAGTCAGATATAAAAGAGCAAATAAGCTATAAAACTGTCAAAACAAGTAACTGTTGTTAACAATAAAGAAAGGCTATTAAGTACAGAGGATCACATTTTCCTGTAAATTGCTTTTTTTAAATATTCTTTTCCCAAAGCAATAATAAAATTATGCAATGCAAAAGAAATATGCTTGTTTCTGTACAAAGTTTTGCCTTGTAAAGTAAGGCTTAACTTGACAAGATTTTAAAATAAATGTGTGTGTGTAACTGCAAGGCTGACTGTTTAAAAATAGCTAAATAATAATAATGAATGTGTGTCTGTGGTGGGGTACTACAACTTCCGCATTAATTGCTCTTATCGTCATAAGATTTGTGTTAATAAAAGTATTAATCAAGTAACAGCCATTGGTAATGTAACATTGTATAAAAGGATAGCAATGAATGCAAGGGATTCGTATGTTGCAACAGACTAAGGGATTCAAAGTACTAAAGATCATATTTTGTTGCAAATTGTCTTACAGTTTTCATGGGTCTTAAATAAAAAAAGTGGGAATTGATAGATATTGTGTAAATTAAAATGCTTTTCCCCAATATACTGTGTGTACAGTGAAAGGAAATGTGCAAGGCAAACAGCAGTATTCAAAATAATATGGCCTGTTTTGCAAGAACAGTTATGTTCAGCTTAGATATTAATAACATATAGCTGTGGGCAATACTGTAAATGCATCCTGTTATAGAAAAAAAGGAAGTTGACTTTCTTGGCTTTCAGATGCAGAAATAAATAAATAATATGCAGACAGGTCAAGTGACGCAAAGATGACATGGAGAAACTTTTGTGAAGTCTTCAGATACAGAGAGGACCAAAAAAGGGCATGAAATAACCATGGACTGTTTCATGACAGACAGAAACCAGAAGAAGTCACAAGGACATTAAAAATAACATTGGTTGAAAAGAGTATATAAACTGGACAGTATGTTTCATTCAGTGGGTGACGTTTTAGACTAAGTGTGCCTTAGTCTATTCATCTGTCTGTGTTATAATAGAATTGAAATGGCTCTGACAGAATTAACTGTTTATCAAGAATTTGCTCTGAGACAAATAATGTATAACAGATACAGTAGTACGGAGTTTGTCTGGTCTACTTTTGGACATTTTCTTCAGAGGCAAGATAAAGACCTCTGCTTGACATTTCTTCAGAAAAGAAAGAAAATACATTTCTTCAATATGTGTATTATCCAATTGACGTTTATGTAATACTGGATAAACTTTGCACTAATACTTAGCATCTAAATTACACATCTGCATTGACCTTTATCCAATAAATTAGGCAAATATAGCATCTCGGAAGCAAAATGAGATTAATTGTGATCCTCATCAAAATGGTTACATCAGAAATGAAAACTTCTGTGGATATTGAGAGATCCAGCTGCTTAGATTACAAAGGTATTATAAGTTGGGTATGTGCAATAACAGGTTCATTTTTTAATTTATTGCTCGATATAGAGTCGAGTTAAATGAGTAGGTACTGAAGGTTTTAACTTTGTAGACAAGACAGGAGTAGTCAGGTAGGAAAATGTCAGAATCCCTGGAGGTTTGCATTGTGGCTATGTGTGAATGAGTTTAACCATATGCTATTGTCTTAGCAGGTACAAGTAAGACTTGCTTGCATTTCTGGTCAGAACTGAGGTTGCTGCATTTGTAGTGTTGCTCTTCAGTGAAGCATTAAGCTAAAACTCCATCTGCTTAGGTAGATGTAAAATATGTCATGGTATTTGCTGGTGAAGAGTAGGGGACTTTTGCAGAAGTTCTAACCACAGTTTTCCTAACTATATAAATGACATATAAGGTTTATTGGCATAGTCCCTTGCAAAAAACAACCACAACCTTCATGAGGTATCAGATAATACCCAGTCACATGCTGTAAAAATGAGCAGAGACTATCTAATTGTGTTACAGGAGGAGCTGCAGCATTTTGAGGTGAAAGTTGAAAAGCACCAGCACTACAAAGAGCAGTTAGAGATTTCCCATCAAAAGCTGAAGCATGTAGAGGCACTAGGAGACAAAGAACACCTGAGCAGGAACAAGGAGAAGCATACCATGCTGTCCGAAAAGACCAAAGAATTGGGATACAAGGTCAGTAATATCATCTGCTTTATAATGCAGTTATATAGACACAACCGGATATAGATACATGTGTTGCTTACAACAAAATAAATTGCTTGCTTTCCATATTTATTTTTTGACCTGATAATGTTTTTTGATGCACTCATAACTTATTCATATAGTTTCAACAATGACTTTCAAGTCTGTTGGCTAATACTGAAAAGCTTGGTAATATTTTGTGGGGGACTTTTCACAAGGTGCCACTTTGTTCTCATTTATTTGGGGGAAAGATGGTTATTTTTCTGTAGAATAGTCATTTTGCTTGCAGATTCACTCTATCTTATGCTGCGTTGTGCAAGTGATTGATACAAAAAGGGAAGTAGTGTCAGTTTCATGCAGCTTGGTTATAGTGACAGTTCTGTTCAGGCTTCTCCAGATAACACTTGAAGTTCAGGTATTTCATAGTATCCTTGTTTAAGCTAAGGCTGAAGCGCAGTGAGATGATGGTAAAAATCCAAAGCGTGAAACCAAACCAGGAAAGAAACTTGTTCCCTTCGTCTTGAAATAGGTTTGTCTTCATCCATCATTTGAATCCATCCATATTAGAGCAAAAGTAGGGCAAAACAAGCAGCTGGTACATTCAGTTTATTCTGTCACTTCCACCTGCAGGATATCCATAGGTAGTCATATTAGTATGTGTCAAAAGGCTTCACCTGGATAATCTAGCTTTACAGCACTGTCAACTCTGTCATGTAGAAAACTAATCTTTACATTATAGATTAGTAATGGCAAACCTTTTGGGCTTGGCGTGTCAAAAATTCGGAAAATGCTTAGCATGGCTGTGCTGGCATGTCACCCCCCCCCCCCCCAAACAAAAAAGAAACAATTATGTACATATTCATTTATTTATAAAAAACGCATTCCAATCATGTGTGCCGCTATGTATTATAAAAGTAAAAGAAAAATTAATAACGTACAGTATAGAAAACACTATGCACACTGATAATTGGGCTTAAAGCAGTGCACCAAAAAAAAAAAAAGAAAAAATGGGAATTGTGGCAACAGTATATGCAGAGCAGGAATGAGGTTTGAGGTAGGATTTCACTGAGCTATATAATGCTTAACTGACAATGACTGAATGGTTTATAAGTGATGTATAATGTTGACAATTATAGTGGTCTCAATGGTGTCTGTGATGTAAACTGTAACTAAAGTGATCATTCTGTATGTTTTTCATTTATATAAATGTAAGCTTGCCTTTGTCATATGTGTAAATTTAATAAAGATGTTTGGGAAAAAAAACAGTGCACCAAACAATTGCCCTACTTTTAATAGTAATTTTGAATTGAACTGAAAAAAATATGGAACACATTGCACCCGATGTGATTAACACCAATTAATAACTTTTTTTTTTTGCTGAGTTTAAATGCAGGGTCACATATTCCTTTTATTTTTGTTCAGTCAGTTTCTTTGGTAATTCAGGTGTTGGTGAAGGCTGGTGTGTCACCCAAAATGTCATGGTGTGTCACCTTTGGCACGTGTGTCATAGGGTCGCCATCACTGTTAAAGATTCTTGTATCAACAACTGGTGAATGTCATTTACCATTGCCTTGCTCAGCCTTTGCCCCTTCACTGAGCCTTTAAGAAAGCCAAACTAATCTGTTAAATAGATATGAGCTCTCTGCTCCTGTACTATTATTATCCATTTTTCTCTTTTCATAAGATTTTTTTTCTTGGAAATGAGTGCACTGTTGCTAAGTTATGAAGGACTTACGCATACTTGCACAACGCTTATATAGGCCTGATTGTCACTACTTCAGGTATTGACCAACGTAGCCTTTCCAGCCGTGTTCTTAGTGCTGTGTGCTAATTCAGAGATTTAACATCGAGCATGAGTTGAAGTGGCAGTGAGCACCATTTTTAATTTCATTAAGGGAATGAGCTTTCTCTCCTCCCTTGTCAGAAGGCTTTTGTCGGTGTGAGATAAATCCATATTACCAAGAGGATTTTAATGATGCGGTCATGCTTGCTGAGACCACCTTAGAAGTGAGTAATATTTAGAGAAGGTATACTGTGCATGAGAAAGTAGTTTAAATGAAACATTAAAGATGATTCTCCACCCCAAAAGAAGTGTCTTCAGCTGGTAAAACCCTCGTGTAAGCACTAAAAAACATACTCCTAATTCATGTTATTTATGCAAAACTAACATTCCTTGTGGACATAAAGAATCCAGCCCCAAAACAGATGTGTAGAGATACCTTTGGACCTCAAGACCCAGTCAAAAATCGGGGGGGGGGGGGCAGGTTTTTAAGAGGGCCCCTAGACAGTGATCTTTCCTTGTGTACCTACCCGTCTGCCTTTTCAAATTCAGATTTGAGGTCTGTGGACAGAATGGAGCATATCTGCATGGAACACTGTCTGTGCAATAGCTCAGTGACTAGGTTCACTATTGTTTATGGTTGCTGCGGCCTCCTGCATTCTAAAGTCTGAACTAGTAAATTTAAGTTGCTGAACTGTCTTCATGTAAACATTCATCATCATCTTCTTTCGGCTGTTCCCATTAGATGATCGATCATCTGTTTCTATTTCTTCCTGTCCTCTGCATCATGTTCTTTCACACCAACCACCTGCATGTCCTCTCTCACCACATCCATAAGTCTTATCTTAGGCCTTCCTCTCTTCCTCTTACCTTGGCAGCTCCATCCTTAGCATCCTTTTCCCAATATACCCAGCATCCCTCCTCAGCACATGGCCAAACCAAAGCAATGTTACCTCTCTTGCTTCATCTCCAAACTGTCCAACCTGAGCTGTCCGTCTAATATACTGATTCCTAATCCTGTCCATCCTAGTCACACCCAGTGCAAATCTTAACATCTTTAACTTTGCCACATCCAGCTCTGATTCCTGCCTTTTTGTCAATGCCATCGTCTCCAACCCATATAACATAGCTGGTCCCACTACCCTCTTGTAGATCTTCCCTTTCACTCTTACTGGTACCCGTCTGTCACAAATCACTCCTGACACTTTTCTCCATCCATTCCACCCTACCTGTACTCTCTTCTTCACCTCTCTTCCACACTCATCATTACTCTGAACTGTTGATCCCAAGTACTTAAACTCATCCACCTTTACCAACTCATTTACACACATATATTCTGTTTTAGCCCTGCTGACCTTCATTCCTCTCCTCTCTAAAGCATATCTCCACCTCTCCAGGGTCTCCTCAACCTGGTCCCTACTCTCACTACATATCACCATGTCATCTGCAAACATCATAGTCCACAGGGCCTCCTGTCTGATCTCATCTGTCAACCTGTCCATCACCACTGCAAATAAGAAAGGGGTCAGAGCTGATCCTTGATGTAATCTCACCTCCACCTCAAACGTATCTGTCACTCCCACCGCAGTCCTCACCAATGTCACACTACCCTTGTACATATCCTGTACCACTATTACATACTTCTCTGCCACTCCCAACTTCTTCATACAATACCACAACTCCTCTCTAGGCACCATATCATATGCTTTCCCCAAGTCCACAAAGACGCAATGCAACTCCTTCTGACCTTCTCTGTATTTCTCCCACAACACTCTGAGCAAATATTGCATCTGTAGTGCTCTATGTCATCTGGGCCAACAGCCTTTCCATTCTTCATCCTCTTCATAGCTGTCCTTACTTCCTCCTTGCTAATCTGTTTCACTTCCTGATTCACTATCCCCACATCATACAACCTTCTCTCTCTCATTCTCTTCATTCATCAGCCCTTCAAAGTACTCTTTCCATCTACTGAACACACTCTCCTCACTTGTGAGTACGTTTCCCTCACTGTCCTTTATCACCCTTACCTGCTGCACATCTTTCACAGCTCTGTCCCGCCAATCGGTACAGGTCCTTTTCTCCCTCTTTAGTGTCCAATCTCTCGTACAACTCTCCATATGCCTTATCTTTAGCCTTCGCCACCTCTCACTTTGCCATGCGCCTCATCTCCTTATACTCATGTCTACTTTCTTCATCTCTTTGACAATCCCACTTCTTCTTCGCCAGCGTCTTCCTCTGTATACTCTGCTGTACTTCCTCATTCCACCACCAGGTCTCCTTGTCTTTCTTCCTCTGTCCAGATGTCACACCAAGCACCTTTCTAGCAGTCTCCGTTACTAGCTCTGCTGTAGTTACCCAGCTATTCGGTAACTCTTCACTGCCTCCCAGTGCCTGTCTTAACTCTTCCCTGAACTCCACCTCACAATCACCCTTTTTTAACTCCCACCATTTAATCCTTGGCACTGCTTTCACACCCCTCCTCCTCTTCTTGATCACCAATGTCATCCTACAGACCACCATTCTATGCTGCTTAACTACACTTTCCCCTGTAACCACTTTACAGTCTCCAATCTCCTTCAGACTGGCCCTCCTGCATAGGATATAATCCACCTGTATGCATCTTCCTCCACTCTTGTACGTCACCCTATGCTCCTCCCTCTTCTTAAAATGCCTATTCACCACAGCCATGTCCATCCTTTTCGGAAAATCCACAATCATCTGACCTTCCGCATTCCTCTCCTTAACACCATACCTACCCATCACTTCCTCATCCCTTCTGTTCACTTCAACAAAATGCCCATTCAAGTCCACTCCAATCACTAGTCTCTCACCCTTGGGTACACTCACCAACACTTCATCCAGCTCACTCCAAACTTTTTCTTTCTCATCCATCGCACACCCAACTTGTGGAGCATATGCACTAGCAACATTCATCATTACACCATCAATTTCAAGCTTCATAAACATCACTCTATCAGACACTCTCTTCACCTCCAAAACACTCTTGGCATATTGTTCCTTTAGGATAACCCCTACCCCATTTCTCCTGCCATCCACACCACGATAGAACAATTTGAACCCACCTCCTATACACCTGACCTTACTTCCCTTCCATCTTCATGTAAACCTTGATTATGGTATTTCCATAAGCCACCTTTTCCTTTTAACAAGATGTACTCATTTGTAGCCCTGCTGTGAACCTTTTTTTTTTTTTTTTTTTTTTAGGTAAAATTAGATTCCGTTTTGAAGAGCTGAGGTATTAGAAAGCCACCGGAAAAGCTGCTCAGCCATGGAAGTCCATATTGGAGGTTCCCCCCAAAATGTTGTTGGTGTGGCTTTGCTACAGGGGCCAGCTACTTTTTCTTTTTAAACCTTTGATTGCTGGACTCTGTGTTTTTGCACTCTGATTTTATTAACTTTAACACCGTGTAACTTTATATTTCCATGATCCTTGTTCGCATCTATTGTGCAAGTATGTCAGCACTTCTGCATTCTAAAAATCAGAGCTGACATTTCCTGGTCTTTATTTCTTTTTGTCAGGTTTGCATTTGACTTTTTATTTATTCATTTAGTCAGATTCTCTGGGTTATGGCTGTGTTAAGCTTGTTTGGTTAAATTTGTTTATTGTAGTAATTGCTAGTTCATTTGCAGGGTAACAATTTTCTTTTCATAGATTAATTTGTTTGTTTACTTATTGTCATGAGTCTTTCAGCTTTTTGCATTGTTCTCTTGGCTAAATTTTCTTTTGTTTGATTGAGTTTCTCCTCTTCCAGGGACATTCTGTTTGCCTTCTGCATTTTTGACCCAATAACTGCGTTTAATACCCTTAAAAAATGTTAAGTCTTCATATTGCCAAGCCTCATAAGTCTGTGAGTAAGAGATGCCTGGTGATGTTCTTCATGTTTCACTGTTGCAGTCATCACGTTTGGGTGATCTGCTTGCAGTAGCCCTCAGTCAGCCTGATTACCAAAGTCTTGGGTCCTGCGTCAGTTGCTGTCTCATCTTCCATGATGTCAGGTAGTTAGGGGTATAAAGCATGCAGCCGATGCCATTTTAGCAGTCTTTCTTGCCGCCTGGTGCCAGAAGCAGTTCGCAAGTGCCGGTCAGCCGACTCCTGAAATTTTCGTTTTCGAGTTTCAGAACCAAAGTCTTCAACTAAGCTAAGTACCCCATTGGTGAAACTTTTTCTTGCTCTAAATCGATGTCAGTAAAAGTCAGTAATTGTATTTCTTGTGGAAAGCAAATACCTCATAAAGATTTGCATTCATATTGTATTCCTTGCCTTAGCCCTGACCACGACATACCTCTCTGTCAGTTTTGTGCCTTATTTAAACAACGAACTATTCGTCTGTATATTTACGCTTCTAAATATTTTGGTACTCTGTTCAGTTACCCAGATATGGCTTCAGTAAGCCACCCGACTACCGACATTCCGAAAAAACGCAAAGATAAAGACAGAGACAGACCGCATAGGTCCAAAGCTGCTAATGACACTTCTCCTAAGCTAATTGCCAGTACTCAGTGAGGCGCTTTCGTAGCCCCTGATACTCGCTACTTCAGATTTGCAGGCGTCTACTGAGACCCATTCGGAGTCTGGTATGCCACAAGATGCTTCAACTGTGGAACCTGCGGATGTCTCTACTGTGGATGGGTCTGGAGCCGCTGTGCAGGCACTGGCTTCTGAGTGTGTATTCAGGCCTACAGACTTGCATATTAAACCAACGCCATCTTCTTCTTCAAGGTCTAAAACTCGATCCATGCCTAGAAAACTGACGCCCAGACCACATGGTCAGGCCTCTATGCCTAAAAAACAAATGATAAGAATGGCTGATGACCTTATTACTTTAATCAGGGGAAGCCAACCTTCCCCCTCTAAGAGACCTAGGACTGAGTTTACTTATGATTCTACTGATCAGGTTTCTGAAATTTCTGTTTCCTCTAATGACCAGGATTCACCCTTATCTACCTTTGAGGATTCTGATGCAGAGGACTCTATTCCCTCTGCTTCCCCTCCAGAGGATTTCTCTTTTGGTGAAACCTTGCATACTCTTAGGGAGCATTTTCACTGGGAAAGCCAGGATTACACTGACTCTAAAAAGAGGCTTAGGGATTTCTTACTCCTGCCCCAACACAGGCCTTTAGCTATCCCCCCTGTACTGGACATTGTTGATGCCTTTTCGGAATCCAGCTTGGCCCCTGACTCTTTATCTCCTGCTTCCAGAAAACCTGATAGATATTACAGGGTTCCTGACTCTCACAAGTTCCTTTTTAAAAATTCTACTGCGGATCCTGAGACCATTTCACAGGGACCCAAGGGCATTAAGGCTACTACTGCCAGAAATTCTACCCCCTCCTGATAGAGATACCAGTGTGCTAGATAGATGGGGTAAGAAGGTATACACTTCTGAAACCGTGGCCATTAGGGCCTTAAACTGCCAGTTTCGTATGTTAAAGTATCAGCAGCATATTATTGGATTGCTTAAACAGAAAATGATGTTGATTCCTGACTGTGCTGAAAATAAAGATTTACAGGATTTAATGCATTCTGCTGAACAAGTTGGAAAACATACTTTTTAATGTGGTTTTGATTCATTAGAGACATCTTGCAGGGCTGCTGTCACTGGGTCTGTACTTAGAAGGCATGCATGGCTTAAGGAGCAGTCTTTGCCAGATCATGTTAAAGCTAAATTGCTGGATGCTCCCTTAAACAAAGGCCACCTGTTTGGCAACAAAGCAGAAGTAGTACTTAAAAAGATGGAGGAAAAAGCTAAATCTATGCACACTGTTAAATATTTCCTGCAAGTACAGCTTCCCAGATTTAGTAGGCATTGGCCCTCTAAAAATTGGTCCTTTCCTGCCTTTTCCAGACCTTCTCAGTCCAAACCCAGAACCAGCAGAACACCCCGGCTTCAGTCCCAAGGTATTCACAGGACTAAGCAGTGGGGGGGGGGCTCCCACTTCCAAAACAGGGAGTGGTAAGACTCCCCCCTATGGTAAATTGCCTCAATGACTTAACTTTAAACCTTCTAAGCCCTGCACAACTGACTGTTCCTTTAGGGGGAAAGATTGCCCTGCAGGCAAAATATTGGGAGCTCATTACCCAGGACAAATGGGTTTTAAATACAGTTTCCCAAGGATACAGATTCCACTTCCATTCCTTTCCAACCCCAAACGGTTGGCCAGACCTTCTCTGAAATCAGTGGGCAGAGGCTCAAAAGCAAGTTCTCTCTCTTAAGCATCAGGGCTATTCAACCTGTTCCAGAAGAATAATGGGGGCAAGGTTTCTACTCAAGACTTTTCCTGATACCCAGAAAAGACAATTCCTGGCGTCCTATCCTGGATCTGTCTATCCTAAACACATTTTTGGTAATCCCAAAATTCAAGATGCTAACTTCATCAGCTGCTTCCCATGCTAGGCAAAGATGCCTGGTTGGCAACACTGGATTTAAAGCAAGCCTACCTGCACATCCCAGTAATGGAGTCTTGCAGAAGATACCTATGCTTCAGAGCAGGCTACATGCACTGTCAGTTCTCTGCACTGCCTTTGGCTTATCTACTGCGCCCAGGGTATTCACAACGTGCCTAGCTCCAGTCATTGCATTTTTCAGGCAAAGAAACATTCCGATATACCCATACCCATACTTGGACGATTGTCTAATTCAGGCAGAAAGCCAGGACATACTATTACAACATCTGGCATTTGTAAAGAAATTGCTAACTTCTCTGGGGTACACCATAAACGAAAATAAATCACATCTTGTACCCTGCCAACAAATTGTATTCCTGGGAGCAAGCTTGAATACAACTTCCCAGATGGCCTACCTCACGCCAGACAAAAAAGTTCATTTGACAGCCTATTTCAAACTACTGGCCACAAAGACCCAGCTCTCTGCAAGGAAAATTCTGCAAGCCCTGGGGTTCATGGCCTCCTTCATTCTACTAATTCCATATGCAAGACTGCATATGAGGAAACTACAGTGGTATCTAAAAAGCCTATGGTGTCAACATTCTCAGGATCTAGAATCAATGATTCCTATCATACCTTGTCTACAGATAGAGTTCCTTTGGTGGGCAGAGGCCTGCCACCAAAACAAGGGACTGCCATTGACTCTACCCCATGCTGCCCAAACCCTAACAACAGACGCATCAGACTATGCATGGAGGGCTCACTTGGCAGGGCAGTGCATTCAGGGCAAATGGAACCCAAGTCAAATGCATCTGCATATCAATCAAAAAGAAATGTTAGCTGTACAGTGTTCTCGGACGGCCCTTAAGGGCCACATTCTTCCAGGACAATTATTGGTAAAGATGGACAACACCACTGTTATGTGGTACATAAACAAGCAGGGGGGAACCCACTCATACCCTCTCTGCAGACTAGCTATGGCTCTGTGGAACACAGCTTTGAGTTACCAAGTGCACCTACAGGCTCAATTCCTGCCAGGAAAGCTAAATACACTGGCAGATGACCTAAGCAGAAATCTCATGGACCCACACGAGTGGAAACTGGAACCAAAGATATTCAACATGTTGAGAAACAAATGGGGGAGCCCAGAGATAGACCTGTTTGCCTCCCCCCAGAACTACCAGTCGGACAAATTCTGCACAAGGACTCCCCACAAACAAGCTTGGAATGTGGATGCTCTGTCATTCACCTGGAAAACCCTATCAGTTTATGCCTTTCCCCCTCTGCCTCTCCTCTCCAAGGTACTTTTAAAGATCAGCCAGGACAAACCAAGGACAATATTGATTGCACCAGACTAGCCACGCCAACACTGGTACCTCCTCTTGCGCAGGGTGTCACTGCTGGCACCATCGCACCTGCCTCAGACCCCTGCTCTGCTATCTCAGCAGGGGGGCCAGATTCTGCACCCACAGCTTCAAACCCTGAACTTGGCAGCCTGGCTAATTACCTGATCTCTGTGTTCCCATCCCTCAGTAAGTAAGTGATGGATGTCATTCTGGAGGCAAGGAGGCCTAGTACTAGAAAATCCTATGCTGAAAAATGGAAAAGATTCTGTTCGTGGAGAAAAACTCATGGGATGGGCACAGCAGTGCCCAATGCTTCACGAGAGCCTTTCATTTTCCTCCATCAAAATTCATGCCTCAGCCATTTCAGCTCATTACAATACAGAACCACCCCTCTTCTCTCATCCACTGCTGAAGCAATTCCTCAGAGGGGCCAAAAATTAAGACCATCCAGGAGAGCCCCTACTCCAGCCTGGGACCTTAACTTTGTATTGGAAAAGCTCACTCTACCTCTCTTCGAGCCAGCTGCAAGTGCAGAGTTGAAATTCCTTTCTTGGAAAACATCCTTTCATCACTTCAGCAAGAAGGTTGCCTGAATTACAGGCCCTCATGGCTGTGGAGCCTTTCATCTTTCATGCGGACAGGGTGTCCCACAGGACCAATCCCTCCTTCATGCCCAAGGTGGTATCCAGTGTGGCCCTTTATCAGTCCATTCATTTGCCAACCTTCTTTTCTAATCCACAGAACAAAGGGGAACAAATACTGCACTCCTTGGACGTGCACAGATAACTTAGGATCTGAAGTAGTTAACTTCATTTGATCAGCAACCTGTGGGTATCGGATCCGTCCTGGAACTGAGCCAGCAGCTTTCCAAGCTAGAGATCCGAGCTCCAAGCTCCTCCCCCTACCCATAATACCCTGCTACCTCCCTCCAGTCCTCAGATCTCGTTTGACGCGGCTTCTATAAGCACGAGTGACGAGCTCTTGGCTGTTAGGTAAGAGATAGTGTAGGAAATTACTCAAAATTTTTTCGCCTTTAATTGTGGTTTAAGTGTGTGTGTGTGTGTGCGTTTTAGATCCCTTGGGTAATTTAGTTTAATTTAATTTTAGTGTATTCCCCTTCTCCTTATGTGTGTGTTAGGGAGTGTGCTTATGTTTGTCATGGCCGAAAGCCCTAAGGCCATTTTTTCCAAATGCTCTGAGTGTGGTCATAAGCTGTCCCCAGCCAATGGCCACACTCAGTGCGTTCTTTGCTGGGGGTTTCACATTTAACATCAGGCTGCCAGATTTGTGCTGCCTTTAACCCCCGGGCTCTGAGAGACAGGAGGAACAAGTTAATCCTAGCGGGTGCTTACCCTTGGATTCTACTTCTTCCTCCTCTCCCTCAGTGGCGCCAGTCGCAGCTGCGGCTGTTCAGCCATCAGTTCCTCCTCCCCTGGCTGGGACACAACCTCCCACTGTATCCCAGGGAGAGAGGGACTCTGCTAAAAAAGAGAAGAGGCATAGAGAGAGGGAGAAAGAGAGAGAGACAGAGAAAGACATAAGAGTCACAAGCAGCGGGCCGACTCAGCCCCTTCGGCCCCACCGGCTAAGCAGCTCTGCTCCCCCTTGGAGGTCCCCGGGTCCTCCCCCTCTCGGCTCCGTTCCCCACGTTTCTCTCCGGAGCCAGAGGAGGAGTCTCAGTCACCTTCGAGGTCGTCCAGGCGGCCTTCCCGGCCAGCCTCAGCGACCTCTTCTAGGTCTACGAGGAGTCTTTCCGACACAGACATGGACCGGATGTTGCGTCGCTTCCTTCAGGCCCAGATGCAGATGGGAGTGCTCTTGCCTCCCCCCCTCCGGGGGGAGCTCGGTCCCCTTCTTTGCCCACATTGCTCCTTCTCTGATCCATTATCGGGTTTCGGAGCTGTCAGATCCGAGTAGCCTTGGAGCCGGGGAGTCGGCACCGATAGTAAATGCTACTTCGCCGGCCTTACCCTCGAGTTTATCGGGTCCTTTTTTGGATCCGAGCTCTCGGGGCCGAGAGCCGAGCTTCGGATCCGCAGGGGTAAGTGTGTCTTCGGCTCCAATGCAGTTGGAGCACACATCCCTTTCAGGTCCGATCGCTTCGGCTCCAGCGCCGGTCACACACGTCGGATCCAGGGGGGCTGCTCTCTGATCCCAGGGAGAGTGGTTCACCTTCGGCTTTAGACATGGTGGAGAGGGTGCTCTCGAAGGGTTCGAGGTCCCCGGTTCGTGCTACAGATCCACCCGCCATTCCCTTGCAGATGGGCCTGTCTTCCATCATCCGGCCCCAGGGATAGCCTGCGTCTACGCCCCAGCTAGTTCCTGCGTTGGTGAGCCCTCCTTGAAAAGTTCCACCGAGGAGGTCCCTCACAAACGAAAGTGTAAAAGGAGGCACTTGGACTCCCCCCGAGTCCCTCACGGAAGACACTGACTTGGAGGAAGGGGAAGGTTCCCCCAGGTCGCCCCCCCCCCGAGGATATCTCCTTTGGAGACATTATGGAGATGCTAAGCATTAGAGGGGGGTGGTCAGCCCAGTAGCCTTCCTCGGATGAGTCAGTGTTTCTGGAGGTGTTTGACGCAGGCCCGTCTACCTCTTGGGTGTCCCCTCCGACCGACCCCCTGGTAGACCTAATTACTACCAGGGTATGGAAGAAGCCGGACACTGTGGAGCCAATCCCTAGGAGACCAGATAAAATCCTTAGCCCCCGATAGACAAGCCAGCGTAGAGTAAAGGTTCCCCGGTAGATGCCATGGTGGTGGCGGCTGCCACCAAGAAGGAACTGGTGCAGGAAAGTTCCTCAGTCCATCCTCCCGACAAGGAGTCTCGGACGATGGATCACATCGGAAAGCGGATATTTGCTTCAGCCACCTTTTCTATAAGGGCGCTGAATTACCTGGCACACGTGATTAGGCTTCAGCGGGATCTTATAAAAGAGTATGCAGGGTCTCCCCCGGAGTCCATGGCGGCCGAGGACAAACTAACTTTCTCGGCTTGCATGGCCACTCTAAAATCGATATCCAACACTTCTATGCGGCTTCTCTCCCATGTGCCACGGAGGGGGCGGCTAGAGCCAGCGGAGCAGGTATCCCCTTACGGTGTCACGCCTGGCTCCAACTTTGCGGAACCCTTCAAGGCGTCCTTTGCAAACGTTCCCTTTGACGGTTCTACGCTGTTTGGCAAGACCATCTGCGATACGCTACTCCAGAGCTAGAAAGACAGGAAGTCGCTGTCTGCTGTCGGAATCCGCTTCTCGGCTCCTCGAAGGTCCTTTTCCAGGAACCAGAGAGGACAAAAGAAGTCTCAGCAGTCCCGTCCCGCTCAGGACCCTTCGTTCTTCAGAGGCAGGGGAGGACAAGGTGGACACCGGCCCAGAGGCAGAGGAGGGCCGAAGAATTACGGGTCGAGGGAACCTTTCTCCGACTGACCCGCGTAGCAACCCTGTGGGGTTGCCCGACTGCGCCTCTCTGGAGGCAGTCGGGGGGCGTTTCTCGGAACACCTAGCACATTGGGAGTCCATCACTACAGATCGGTGGGTCCTCTGAATAATATCCAGAGGTTACACTATCCCCTTCATAAATCTTCCCCCTCGGTTGAGGCTCCTCCTCGATGTCCCACCCAGTCAGATGGAGGCGGCGGCTTCAGAAATAAAGAAGCTGCTAAGAAAAAAGGCCATCCAGCACATCCCTCTAGGACAGTCCAGGTTGGGCAATTACTCCAGGTTCTTTTTGGTGCCAAAAAAGACGAGGGACTTGAGACCAATTCTCGATCTGTCTGCATTGAACCTGTTCATTGCCAAGGAGAAATTCCGTATGGTCACTCTTCAATCTATTCTCCCCTTCCTGCAGGAGAACGACTGGATGTGCTCCATAGACCTCAAGGATGCGTACTACCACATTCTCATGGACAGGCGATCCAGGAGGTTTCTCCGTTTTCGACTGGGGGCCAGTCATTATCAGTTCAGGGTCCTTCCCCTTGGCCTCACCACAGCCCCCAGGGTGTTCACCAAGGTCATGGCAGTTGTAGCAGCCCACCTGAGACTTCAGGGAATACAGGTCTTTCCGTACCTGGATGACTGGCTCCTCGCCGCCCCCACCAGGCATCTACTATGCTCAGCCAGGGATTGCTTCCTACTCTTGGCCCGTCAGTTGGGGATCACCATGAATTACAAAAAATCGTCCCTTCAGCCTGTTCAGGTCCTGTAATTCATAGGGGCCAGAATATAGACACACTTCAGTCCAAGGCCTTTTTTGACAGCGGACAGGCTCCGCACCTTAACTCTCCATGTATTAGCGCTTCTACAATCTCCAGCCCCACCAGCGGAATTAGTCCTGAGAGCCCTAGGGTCCATGGCAGCTGCTATCAAACTTTCACCACTAGCCTGCTTGAACATGAGGGTTCTTCAATGGACCTTACAGGTCCAGTGGTCCATCCTTCGACATCCGTTGGACTCCCCGATTCCCCTCAGCAGAGTTTGCAGGGACTCCCTACTTTGGTGGCTCCATTCCTGAGAGCTTCGGGAAGGGCGACCGTTTTTGATGCCTCAACGCCAAGCCACGATGTCCACTTAGGTTTTACGTGCACAGATAACTTAGGTTTTACTTGGACAGGACTAAACCTCTCAGGACTAAACCTCTCCGGAAATCTGAACAGCTGCTGGTTGCATTTGCTACAGGGGCAGAGGGGAAAGCTATTTCAAAGCAAACTATTTCTAAGTGGATAGACCATTGCATTCATTTCTGCTATAAGCACCATGGAAAACCTACCCCACAGGGGATAAGACCACATTCAACCAGGGCTGCATCTACCTCTACAGCCTTTTTCAGAGGTGTCCCTACCAGGGACATCCTAGAAGCTGCTACCTGGAGTTCTGTACATACCTTCACCAAGCATTACCACTTGTCATTTTTTTCTAAATCCAGAGCTGGCTTTGCCACTGCAGTGTTGCAGGACCTTATAGCTGGTCCTGATGCTATCTAATTATCTCCTCCCATCCTTAGCTTTGGGAATCTACCCAAATGTGATGACTGCAACAGTGAAACATGAACATTGTACAGCTGTATACACTTACCATAAATGTAGATGCTCGAGTGTACTCAGTGTTGCAGTCCTGGTTACCCTCCCTCCAGCCCCCTGACCTCTGTTGTCTGCACCTCTATTCTTGTGTACTATACGTAAAGATTTCTGGTGTATTTGCTTTCTGTTGGAGGTGTAACCTTGTATATAATTGCTTCCCATTATGGGGCCACCTGACATCTGGGGCAAGAAAAACTGATAAAATGGTGTCGGCTGCATGCTTTATACCCCTGACTACCTGACGTCATGGAAGATGAGATAGCCACCGACGCAGGACCCAAGACTTTGATAATCAGGCCGACTGAGGGCTACTGCAAGCAGATAACCCAAATGTGATGACTGCAACAGTGAATACACTCGAACATCTACTTTAATGGTAAGTGTACACAACTGTACTTTGCATACCCTGGACTGGATAGCAATGATGGGATCAGTCTAACAGAGTACCTATCATACAAATCTGCATTGTAATTTCCCTTTTATGGATGATCAATAGAGATATAGTAAACCTCTAGTCACTGGGCCCAACCCAGTTTGGTTTCATCAAGGGCAGATCATGCCTACTCATCCCTGGTGAACTACTTTGAGAAGGTCACCAAAGCAATGGATGAGGGTAAAATCGTTCACACTGCCTTCCTTGACCTGGCCAAGGAATTTGACACAGTACCCCACTCTGGCATTGTTGACAAACTCAGGAGGTTAGGTACAAACCCATACGTCACCCGGTAGATAGCCAACTGGCTCACAGACAGGACCCGGGAAGTTAGAATTGTGGAGTCCACCTCTACAAAGAGGCCAGTCACAAGTAGAATTCTCTCAGGGATCAGTGCTTGGACTGCTCTTTTTAGCATTTACTTCTCAGAAGTCAAGGCCAGTGTCAGTGGTCTCCGGCTGACTAAATTTGCAGATGATTGCAAATTAGGAGCTGTCAGTGAATCTCGCACTGACACAAATGTTCTCCAGGAGGGGCTGACACAGACAAACCACTGGTGTCAGAGCCATGGACTAAAACTAAATGCCACGAAATGCATAATAGTATCCTTTGGGAAGTCATCCATCCCTGGTAACTATCATATTGACAACACACCCCTTACAGTTGACCCAGTAGTCAGGGACTTAGGGACACACATTGATAGTAATCCAGCCTTTGATCATCATGTGTCTACAGTGGTGAGAAAATCATTCTATGTTGCACAACTTCTAAACAAAGTTATGGCATCCAAGTCCAAGGAAGACATTTGTTCCACTGTATTCAACATTCATCAGACCTGTCATTGAGTACAATGCACCCTTTGGTATGTTCCTAACCAGACATATCAACTGGAACATCCACAGAGGTTCCTCACTAAAAGAATATAGGGAGTAAGTTAGTATGTCCTTTGCAGACCGCCTCAAGGCCCTATCCCTGTCTTTTGTCTCCTACAGGCTTTTGAGGGGAGATATATGCCTGGAATACAAGGTATTGTCAGACGCCACTGTGATGGATCCCCTGCATATCCACAAAGCAAACAGTACCAAAGTTATCCATTCTAAAGACTTAAACCTTGCTTGTGATATATATAGGACTTGCTGGAGAGATAGGTATGTATCCCAGAGACTACCCCATCTATGGAACCGGATCTCCATCCATGTGAAGCAGAGTTCCTCTCTAACCCAATTTAAGTGCAACTTGGACAATTGGATGGGAAACCGGAAGTTCATCCATGATTTGTCACCTATGTCTCTAATGCAAACCTGTACCCTGTAATTGGTTCATCTCCCAGGCCCATGCTTATACTTATCAAGGGTATCAGAACTTGTCAGAGATATGGGATGCATGGCTAGGCTTAAAAAGGCCCTTGTGGTCATTCCTTCATTACAGCCACTTGATACCGACCTGATAATTGTATGCATTTTTGTAACATCAGTTAGATCCTTTGGCACCCATTAATGGACTCTCTCTCAGAGGAATTCATTGCTGATAATCCAGACTCTCTAGTCATGGCTTGTAAAATGGTTGTAATTGGTGCTCAGAATATTGTCACAGAGACAGAGTGTACATCCCAGATCTAATTCCCCATGAGTGCCATTGTCTGATCTTGAGCTCCATGCGATGCAAAGATTCCGACTATGGTCAGAGTGTTTGTGGTGGCAGACTTGCATACAGGATGACAAGCTAAGTTTGGATGGCCATTATGTAGCATATCAAATGGAGTGCTGGGTAAGTCTTTGGAGGTTATAAGATCTCTGCTGTGTCAAGTCATCTGTCAGTACCCTTATGTGGTGAGAAGGCTGTACATCCCATCCTGTTTTCTCCTTATTTTCTTGTCAGTGTGAAGAAGATTTTAAAGACAAGGTTGTTGAAAGTACATAGTCTTTTCCTTCATGATGGATGTAAGGTGCACTACAGTGCAACATGCACTGATTGCCTTGAATTTTTTCTGGGTCGAGTTTGGCTGTGGTAACTTGAGGAGGTATCTGTCTGTAATCATTATAGCCTCGATTACTAGACGTACAAGACTAGCTTAATCTTGCTTGTTCCTAGGTCCAGTTTTTGACAGAATTGTTCCACATATGTTAGACTTGCTTGTAGTACCCGTTGTCAGACACTCATCTGTTGATCTGTACAGTATGGAAAATCGCCAGCCTATTTTTAACCCTCCTTTTACAGGTAAGAGACATTGAGATATTGGTTTATGTAGAGCTGTATTTGTCTGAAACATCTCATGACATCCTGGATCCATGGCATTTTGATAAATTAGAAGATAACACTGAGATTGCCTTTGCATGTGTTTGTAGTGACCGCCTTTCTGCAAGAGGTCAGTGGTTATATCCTGTCTTGGTCCCACTTGCTGTGTCATTCACTTTTGATGTTATGGATTGTAGCATCTTGACTTTGGTCTTCGAGTTGTCTGATAGACACCATCCTCAGGTTTTCCTGTTACCTCTCAGAGAGTACTTAGTAGGTGGTTTCTAGGAATAGTACCTCTGTTAAGCCATCCAGTGATGTATCGATATCACTTGGCTCAGTTGTGGTGTCCCTTTTCACTTTGTATGATTTCCGATTAACTCGTTCACTCCAATGGAGTTCAGGAAGTTTGCACAGTAACTTCCAGTGGGCGGAGCATATGGCTTTTGACAGAATCAAATTATGTCCTCACATTTCAAAACAAATGTTCATATCTCTGGAACCATAGGGGCTATGAAAGAAGTATAAATGGCAAACTCTTCAGAAAAAGCTAGTTTTATAGTGGTAGTTTAAGACCTAGAACCTAAAGAATACTACCACTATAAAAGCTATTTTTATAGTGGTAGTATTTCTTTAGGTTCTAGGTCTCAAACTGAATTTTATAAGTCACAGTAACTAATTACGTTTGTAATATTGTGTAAACAACTTAAAATATGGCAACAACCACTCAAGTTAGACACCTACTGTCAGGAACATTTTATTCATCTTGCTGAGAGCTTTCACAAGAGGCTAAGGAGTTCTGTCTGCATTGATTGTTGAGATACTTAAAAAAATGTGAAAATTTCTATATAAATTTATATCATAAACTATGGGTCATATCTCTTTATCTGCACTAGACAGAGATCAAATATTAATGTATTTGTTTGCCATTGTGTAAGCTTCAAGATGAAATCTTTTAAAACTTTGTACATAGCAAGTTTTGGAATTATTGATGCAAATATGAACAAGCAATAGTTGATGCCAAGAGGCGTCAGTAAGAGTTGAGTACAGATGCACCTGGAGGTGTCCCGCTGATGTAATGAGTTAAAAAGATCATTCAAGGTAAAGTTTTGTCCTGTCAGTGCTATGTTTCACATCTGTGTTGATCTCTTCTTGTCTCAAGCGACTGCGTGGATTCTCACATATAGCATGGTAAACTTGGCCCAGCTAAGACAGTGGTGATTGCTGTCCTATTATACAGTCATTAGTCAATCTCTCACTCGTCTTTCCACTTTTGTTCTTCAAGGTAAAATAGTTTGGAATCTGCTGCTTGTATTGTTAAATGGACCTTGACAGCAGACTGTCATGTATAGACCAGTTCTTGGCTGTTGTCAAGACATCTTATTCCCCTTTTGAAAACATTGACTGGGTCAACATCTGATTGTCTTTTGATTTAGTGGAGGTTCCTGCTGTAGTATTATCATGTCTTGACTACTGTGGTGCCCTGTAACCTGGTTTTACAGATAATGATGTGACTTGAGTCCAGCAGAATTCCGTAGGCTTTTGTTTAGTGCACCTCACCCCTGCCATCAATCTGCAGTGATATGATATTTCCAGGTTCTGAAAGGTCTGTATTTAAGACTCCTGTGCTTATTTTCTATGCCATTCATATTCTTGAATCTACCTGTTTGAGAAAGTTCCTTGATTTTTGCCTAGATGCAGCCACATGAATTGTCATGTATAGAGCTGCCAACTGTTGAGAGATCCCCCTTTAGGCATCTGGTGGGCTTTATTCTGCCTGCCTTGCAGCGCTCTTTTGGAAGCGGTTACTACACTGATACGGGCTTGGAGCACTGAGGCCTTCTTCCTCAGATCCTTTACCTTAACCATTGTGGGATTCTGTTTTGACTTCTACCTTGTGGTTGTGATCATGTTAAGGTGTTAAATACTGCCATTTTTGCAATACCACATTTATTTCTTTTTTTAATTGTACAGTTTGTAGATTTAGGCATCTGACTAAATAAATGCCTTAATCGCCTTTCCTCTGTGGCCCACTTTAAAAGTTATTTTGTGTAATGACCTTTTGAGATAATTTCATTGATTGCCATGGGTGTGGAACAGACAGTTGTGGAAGAACTTGTGCACGAAACAGCAGCCAAGACTGATTCATCTTTGTTTAGCAAGCTGGTTGTAATAGACTTTTCCCCATGAAAATCAGAAAGTTAATAACTTGGATGCACCATAGGTATGGTTCTTTTTGGTGATGTTACCCAAGAAGTAGTTGAGGACCTGCTGGTACATAGGCAAAAGTATGCATTCACCCTTCCCAACATACATGGATGTATGCAGTCTAAAAACGGCACTATCCTTCAAAGATGACATTTCTGGGACTAGGTACTTGTCTCTCTCACTCCTGGTCTTCCCGCCATATCTCTTGTGAGATGTCTGAACAGTGCCTTACCCTCCTGTCAGTCAAGATATTTAATTCTCCCATTAAGTTTACAAGTGTTAGGACAGTAAGGATATCTGTGTTGACCAGGTACTAGACCTCCATTATGTTCTAATCTGATAAAATTACCGTAGTATATAACTTGTAGGACTGATGCCACAGGCATTAAGACTGATCTTCCATAGGATCATAGGAAGTTACTAGGCTATCGGCCCTGATACCCTTATAAGCCTAGCCAAGAGTTTAGCCCTAGCCCATGCATAGACAAATCAGCACCCAATGCCCCTGTCTAGCAGTGACACGAGTGGAATCCCAGGGATGTATTTTCTATTTCCCATCCAGTTATCCAGATTGTGCTTAAAAAGGGGTAAAGAGGTACTCTGCTTGACATGGAGAGGGAGTCTATTCCATAGATGGAGGAGTCTCTGGGACACAAATCTGTCCTGCCAGCAAGTCCTGTTGATGTCACAGACCAGGTTGAGGCCACGTGTGCGGGTTACTCGAGTGGAGCTTGACTTGCGGATATGCAGCAGTCCCATCAAGGTGAGGTCCGAGGAGTCTGTATGAAACAGAGTAGAGGGATAGGGCTTTTAGCCTATCTGTGTATGGTAGATTTATGAGGCACTGGATTCTCCTGGTGAAGAACCTCTGTGTTTTCTCCAACTGCTGCATGTGCTTTGCGAGGTACATGCCGAATGCGGTGTTGTACTCACTAATGGGCCTTATAAGGGAAGAATACAGGGATGTTTTGACCTGCTTGTCCCTGGATGAGCTAGCCTTACTTATGAGGTGGGCCATGTAGAAAGCTTTCCGTGCAATGGAAGCAAAATGGTGGTCAAAATTCAGGGTGCTATCAATCTGGATGCCCAAATCCCTCACGACTGACTGTGTGCTTAGAATGTTGTTATTAATGTGATAATTTGTGGGGGCATCTCTCTCCCCAAAGTGGATGATGATGCATTTTTTGTATTCAGCTTGAGGCCATGTTTCTACCACCAGTCATTTGTTTGGGTGAGACCGTCTTGGAGGCTGTCCATGCCACTAGGGGAATTGGAGACAGCTCCCAGCTTGCCATCATCTACAAACTTGGTCAGCCATAGCTCACTAGTTTTGGCCTGTACTTCAGAAAAGTATATCCAAATAACAGAGGCCCCAAACCGAACCCTGGGGTACCCCACTCGATACGGGCCTACTGCTTGAAGTTGCTTCCCCTATTTTAACTAGGTGGGCTCCATCAGTGAGCCAGTTGGCTACCCATCTGGTTGCATACAGATTGATGCCTAGTTGAGAGAGTTGATTATGCCCGAGTGGGGAATAGTGTCGAAGGCTTTGGCCAGGTCATGGTAGGCAGTGTGCACGGTCTTTCCCTCATCCATGACTTTGGTGACTCTCAAAAAAAGTCTACCAAATTTAACAGACATTACTTCCCCTTGCAGAAGCCAAACTGTGTGGGATTGAGTGTTTGGAGGTTGCCAGTGTCCTTGTTAATGAGGTCCATGATAATCCATTCCATGGCCTTGCAGATCAGGCTAGTTAGGCTGAAGGGGCTATAATATCCCAGATCAGTGGATGCTCCATCTTTGTGTAAAGGGATGACAGTGGCTGTCCTCCACTCAGCTAGGGCAAAACCTGTACTCAGGCTTTGGTTAAGTTCCTGCCTGAGTTCATGTAGGATGCAGCCTGGGATGTTATCTGGTCCCATGGAGGTTGAATTTTTGTGCCTTTGAGAGAACAGTGATGACCTGATCCCTAGATATAAGGGGAAGAGTGCAGGTACTGGGAATGTCCTGATTTACTAATGGGAGGACAGTGGGATGAATTTTTCGCTGAATCTGTCAGCCAGCAAGTTTGCTATATCCACGGCATTTGTATATGTGGTATCCTTGCCACCAGTTCTGAACAGATCTGGGTGCTGCCTTTGAGATTATGGACATATGGGAAGAAGACCTTATGATTGTCTCTAGATGTGGCCAATTTGGACTCAGTTTGCTTTGGAGGATTTCACTAGTGCTCTTATTTGCTTGTTTAGGCTAAGGCTAGATTGCTTCCAGTTGCTCCTTCTTGGTCTTGGACAGTAATTATTTTCTTTTGTTATAGTGTTTATTTATTGCAGATGTCCACCAGACAGGTTTACTCTTCCTTGTGGAGGATGATTTAGTCCTGTCAGGTATTCCTGATTCCATGCATCTATGTAAATGTTTGTATAGTAATTTGGTATAGTTTTGGATACTGGTGCCAGTTCCTAGAGAGGGGGAGGGGGCTGTGAAGCTGTTTACAGCCTCATGAGTGATGGTATAATCAGCTTTGGAGAAGTTTTTTTGATTGACCCTAGCTAGAGCGGGATCGGGGGAGATGGTGACTTCGAACGTGTCCGCTTTATGGTCAGATCATACAAGGGAGGATGATACTGCAGAGATGCTGCAGTGGTTACTCATATTGGTTAATACCAAGTCCAAGATATTATCACCTCTTGTGGGGGGTATCGACTAGCTCTTCCAAAGCATTTGCATTGACAAAATTGGGGAATCTCTGAGCATTTGTGCTCTGGCAAGAGTAGTTCTTCCAGTCCATGTTTGGGTAGTTAATCCCCCAGGATCAGGGTAAAGGGTTGGATTTTGATAGATTGGAAGAGGTCTAGATAGGCAGTTTGAGCATCTTGAGTCAGATTTAGGGGGCCAGTAGCTTGCTATGATTTGTATAGGGATCTTGTCAGTAGTTTGCACCTGGAGCGTCTCCTGTGCGTCATACAGTTTGACCAGCGTGGAGGTGTGTATGTCTTTAATATGTATTGAAACTCCACCTCCTTTGGCTTTACTGCCCACAGTTTGGGGTCTGAGTGTTTGATAGGATGAGTAACCAAGTAAGGCTGTGGTGTTCTCCACAGCTTTGAACCAGGCTTCTGTGACTGCATAGATGTCAGCATTTTCCAGGGTTAGGAATGCTTTCAATAAGTGCAGTTTCATGTTTAGACTCCTAGAGTTTAGCAGCATAACCTTTAATATGTGTTTTGTTGAAATTTTTATGTTGGTAGTTTTAACCTCACACTTTTCCTTAAAAAGGCACTATAGGGGAGGCAAGAGCCTTTGCCAGAATCCTGAAGCCCAGGCGAGACAGATGCAGGCCATCTCTGGCAAAGCATCGTGGTCTGTCGATCATATCTTCCAGTATAACTTTGCCAGGAAACCACCTGCTTGCCACTGCGCACCTTGCATGCTGTCTTCTCCAATTTTTTGCTGTGCTTTAAATAATGTAATGGAAACAACCCCATATTGCTTTTAGCATTTTTGGTTTAAAAAAGTCATTTCACTTCAGACAGTATATTTCTAAGTAAAATAGCCTTTTTCAAGTTTTTCATGTTCTTATTGGTAAACCCAGTTTTTGTGACGCTTTTTTTTCACGGCTTAGCTTTAACCTACTTCTCATGGTGTCCCAACCCTTCTTTCGAAAGTGTGTCTGTGGTGGGTCTGTCACTTTTCCTGATATCTATACTCATTGTGTGATGTGTCTTGTAGAGCAGTACAGCATTTTGTCTGCGTTTATTGTCAAGACTTTGACCAAGTAGCACATTAGAAATGCAAGGACAAGTTAAGGGTATATTCGTTAGAGCAGGCTTTGTCTGCCAAGCCATTTTCATACTTGATAGAACTATCTGGTTCCTTTCAGCAAATGTAGATTTCAGTAAAACAAAGGCAGGGCCGAGCATCTCTTTTTCCTGCCATACAAATTCAGAGAAGAAATCTACATCTTTCTGTGTCCAGGTTTCTATTGCTTTGTCATCCACAATGGTAGATTCCTGCACTGCTAAGGTTATGTTACTTCTGCTGCGTCATTTAAAATTCCAACAAAAGTAATTGTTGAATGTAATTCTTTTGAGACTTCCTCTACCCTATCTCATGGCCATTCCAGATTAGTTTCTCTCAGTCTGTCTTCTCTCTCTCATTTCCAGCCATAGAGTATGCTTGTATGTCAGACTGGCTGTCGAGGGCTTAAAGAAGGGTATCAGAAGCTCCTTTCTTAACCCTGCTATTTTGGGGTGCTTAGACAATTCCACCGTACTCCTCCTCCCTCTGAGATGATATCAGCACCTCTGTCTCCATAAGCATTTCCACCGATTTTCAGCTAACTGGTCAGGCTCCCAATTAATCTCACCTGGTGTTGTCTGTAGGACTATTGTAGCTGCTTTCAGTGTCTTCTAGCTAGTACAGATACTTCCGGCTCTAGACGTCACAGATAGAAGTAATGTTGACACTGATGCTGTCCCTAACTGCTGTTTGGATGGTAGTGTTTCCATCCTCAGCATAAGTACCCACTTATTCAGAGCGTTTCCCCTGAGTGCCATCTGCTCTGTTGTCAGTACACTTAATGACAAAGACTTGTCTTTTCCAACTACACTAGGTGCAAGGGCATTTAGGGCTGTTGGACACTTTTGAGAAATTGTTTCCTCTGTCTTTCTACATCAACCCTCATTCATCTCTTCCACAAACTGGATCCTTTATTTGGCTGTGAACTGTTGTCCTGTAAGAAATTCAGTAAACCTTTTATCTAAGGATAAGCATGCATTATTTCCCTGCAGATGCCCAAGTTGAAATTTTAGATGAGGAAGATGGAAAAAACAACCACCTTTTCCTAGAAGACCCAACATTTTATGAGTACTTAGAACTGATGTAGCCAGGGAGCCTGCTGGGCTTGCTATTGTAGACTGCAGAAAGCTTGCAGGGCCACCCAGTAGTCTTCCTGTTTGGCTTCCTCCCTTACTTAGTGTTCCCAAAGACACCACCATGGTGTCCTTGGAGAATCAAGATATGGCGGCTCCTTGACCCTAAATAAGGCTGACCATCTGTTGCATCCACCCAGGGAAGAGTGCTATGTGAAAAGATCCCCCTCCCTTCACAAAAATGGTCACCACGGCCTCCATAGGACCCCTGAGGCATGCTCATGAACTCCAGAGCCCAGATTCCTGCCCTCTGGACAGGGAATTGTGTGCAATAGGTAACATAACTTATTTGTGGTTACCTTACACAATTGCAGTTACAGATGAGCCAGTGCTTCCAATCGCAAACAGTTGGAAGGAACTAAAAAATGCACAATGCTTCTGTAACCCCACCTCCCCACTACTTGTGTATACTAACTTCAGTATTCTATTCACTAACGATGTCTGGCTGATAAAAGGTGCCAGACATTAGATGCATTGCTAGACAGCAGAAATTAGATTCAAGCCTCAGTCTTCAATATGAGCGGCATCTTTGTCCACATATTGTACAGAATAGCTATGGGAGTTGCATGGTCTGCCAGTACTCCTGGGTCCATTTTGACAGACCTTGTCATGAACATGAAAGCAGTCTTTTTTTTTTTTAGATGCCCCCAAAAGTAGTACACTAGCATCTAGTGAAAAAACAGAACAGTACCCCTGGCCTAGCTGAACACACAGGAGCCTGAGTTGGATGTGGTTTTGGTGCAGCAGCAGGACAGTGCTGGAGTAGTAAAGCAGTCATTACTCAGATTGATCTCAAGGTCACAGTCCCAAAGGTAACAATCCTTCCTGGAAGGCTGCATTTTTTGTCCCAAGGTGTGAGCAGTAGCAGTCCTGAATACTTGCCCAACTCTCCTACTCTAGAGACAGTCATGGATGATTTTTCCTTGCACTTGACTGTATGTATGTTGTCCATACACAACTTGGTGAGGAAAATGATATCCGGAGTTCCTTTTGTTGACCTTTCCCCACCCGTTTCTACTCTTGCTGGACATCTTACCCTGTCGAAAACAAGTGACATTGAAAATAATTAATGGTCTTGTAGACCAGTTGTGTAGTATTTGCATATGAAGCTATTAACTTCTGACCAGAAGGCTTTAGGATATTTTCAGACCTCTTTTTGATGCAAAAATTCCCCAGGCTAATGCTGGTTCTCACTGTCCTAAATTCTTTTGTTCCAAAGGAAAATGTTCAGATGGCCACAGTACAGTCACTTATTCCCCTATTTCTCAGAAGCTGGCTGGACGTGCTTTTTGGACATCCAAAATGCCAACCCTGCATGTTGAAATTGCTAAAGAGGCCAGGTGGCATTTATAATTCTGGGTAGAACCTAATCACAGAGTTCCAGGCTATACACTTTCTTTCCCTCTACCTCCTAGGGTGTTCACCAAGTTTGTGTCTATTTTAACTCCTTACAAGGAAGTGCCAGGAGCCAAGATCTTTCCTTACTTAAATGTTTCCCCATCAACAGAGAGGGCCTAGTACAATGTGAAGGCTCTGTTCAGGTTGTTTCAGTTCCTGGTGATTACATTGAACCTTGTTAAATCATAGCGTAATGGGAAAATACTAGGCTAGCGACCCGGAAGTCATTTTAAGCCTAGCCGTTTCAACCCAGTGAGCTACCGTAGAAGTACTAGTCAGTGGCCAAGATTGCATTTAGTGATGACTGCCCATGTCCAGGAGGGTTTTGGGTGCTATCCCCAGTAAGAATTTATGGTACCCTATCCATTCGTCCAGGTTTCTCTTGAACAGTATGGTAAAGGTGCTGTTTCACATGATTTGGTAGCCTGTTCCAAAGACAGGGCAATCGCTAGTAAATAAATCTGTCCCTCCAGTAAGTCCTATTTAAGTTGCAGGCCATATTTTAAGTCCCAGGAACAGGTAGCTCTAGACCCATATGATTTATGCATATGCAGTAAGTTCATTAGGTTTGGGTCTTGGGTTGCTGTGTAGGCCAGGCAGGCATAAGTCTCCACTAAGAAGTCTATACGATATGGGGTATAGTGACAGGGACTTTATTTGGTCCATATAAGGCACATGCTGGAGGCCCTTGATCTTTGTTAGAAACCTCTGGGGTGTCTCTAATTGCTGTAGGTACTTAGTACGGTGCATACTGAATGGGTTGTTATACTCAATTATGGGCCGGATAAGTGCCAAGTATAGGGGGGGTTATAACCTCTTTTACTTTAGAGGCAAAGCCTTTATTAATCAGATGAGCTGTGTGGAAAGCTTTCCTTACAGTGGCAGACAAGTGGTGGTCAAAGTTAAGGTTGCGGTCAACCTGTGATCCCAGGTCCCTAACCATTTAATAGGTACTTAGGGTGTTGCTGTTGATACGATAGTGTGAAGGGACATTGTGCCATAGGGAATGATGATGCATTTCTTTGCACTCATTTTGAGACCGTGACTAATGGTCTGTGTGAGACCCTCCTGGAATATACTGACTTAATTTGGGGATTCAGTGATTGCACCTAGTTTGCAGTCGTTTGCAAACTTGATAAGCCACAACCCTTTAGTTTTGACCTGAATTTCTGAGAAGTATATACCAAACAGTAGGGGGCCCAGCACTGATCTCTTTGGCACCCCGCTGGTAACAGGTCTGCTGGTTGGTGTGGAATCACCCACTTTGATAGTGTGTGTCTGGTTTGTGAGACAGTTGCCAACCCATCTTAAGATGAAGGGGTGTACATTCAATTTACTAAGTTTATCAGTAATGCCAGAATGTGAGATTGGTTCGAAAGCCTTTGCCAAGTCCGAGATATGCTGTGTGCACAGATTTGCCCTCATCAATGGCCTTGGTCACACTTTCAAAGAAATCCACAAGATTTAACAGGCGGAATCTGCCCTTTGTGAAGCCAAATTGGGTAGGATCCAGGGTTTGGAGGTCACCTATGTTTTTTATTTATGAGGTCCATAGTGATCCATATTGCATGACCTTACAGATGAGGTTGGTCAGGCTTATGGGTCTGTAATTCCCTGGGTCTGTTGCTAGGCCACCTTTGTGGAGGGGAATAACTGTAGCTGTTCTCCATTCTCCAGGAACAAAACCTGTTGTTAGGCTATGATTGAAAAGGGTACTTACTGGTGATGCTAGTTCATGATTTAGCCTACTTAGAAGACAGCCTAGGATGTCGTCTGGTCCCATAGAGGCCGTGTTCTTTGCCTTCGACAGGGCTTTGAGGACCTGCTCTTCAGATATGTAAGGTGGGCTGGAGTTTAGGGGAGGGTTTGTTGTAAGTTAGGAGGGGATAAGAGTGAAATTTTCACCAAACATCCTCTATCAGGTTCACTATCTCTGTGGGGTCAGTGTGTGTGATGCTGTTGGCCACCAGTTCTGCACATGCTTGGGTTTAACCTTTAGGTTACGCACATAGCTGTAAAAGGCCTTATGGTTATCCTTGGCAGTACGTGCTAGGTTTCATTCAAAGGAGCTCTTGGAGGATTTGACAAGTTGTCTTACTTGCCTATTAAGACTGAGGAGGGTGCTTTTCCATTGTTGTTCCTTGTCTTTTTCTTGGACATGAACTTTTTGCATTTATTGATGCTGGAAGTCCACCATGGCAGCTTAATTTTACTTGGGGGGCTCTGTCTTTGATTATGTCTGGTACAGCTGAGTTTATACACTTATCAAAAGCCAAAAACAGCAACCAGAATAAAGGTGCAGTGGTGAAAAGTAGTAAAATCCAAACAAAACTACTGACAACAACGTGAGACAATTTAAACAATTTAATGACAGAAAAGTCAAGGTTAAAATAAGCAAAGCTTTCAGGTATCCAGTACCCTTCCTCAGTGCTAATAACATAAAATTCAATGTCCGTTCCTTTTATATAATTTAAATTAATCACACAGCCAATAAAAACAGACATTCAATTACAGTTTCCATTAAGGAAAAAAGAGATTAGAAGCACACCACGACAATCGAAGCCAACTTAAAAAGCTGATGTATCCTTTATTTGTAGAAAGTAAGCGCTTTCACGCCTCACAGGGCGCTTCTTCAGACTTTAATGAAAATAAAAAGTAAAAAACTCCCTTATATCTCTACTTAACTCTTTCTTAAGCCAATGAAATCTCTGAATGTTAATTAGCTAATTAATTCTAATTTACAACATTTAATTTCCTTGTCATTAGAGAAATCTTTATAAAAACAGTTGTTGACTGATAGAATTGTCTAATAAAACTGGCAGTCTACTGTGAGTTTCTAAAAATAATAATAAAATTTTACACACTTATACATTTTTTATGTATCATATATATATATATATTTTTACATATATTTTTTATACATACTTATTCACACACATACATATATATATATATATATATATATATATATATATATATATATATATATACTTTTACACACTTATATGTTTATACATAATATCGAGGTATAGATTGAGTCACATATAAGTATACAGATATGGATATGGATATGTATGTATTTTTTACATTTTCATATTTATATGTTTATGTATTCTTATATTTTTATGTTTCTATATGAATTTTTTATGTATGTCTGTTTGTGTATAGGTACATCATGTGTATGAATATATTTTGTTATTATTTTTAGAAACTCACAGTAGACTGCCAGTTTTATTAGGCAATTCTATCAGTCAACAACTGTTTTTATAAAGATTTCTCTACTGGACTTATAACTTTGTTTTGGAGGCACTTCACCCCTTAAGTATACATTTTATTTCACAGTTTCCATTAAGCCTGTTCTTAAACTAAAATGAGCAATTGTTTAAAAGTTTAATGATGTATTTTTCATTACTGTTTATGATGTTTGAACCATTTGAATTTTTTTTTTTTTTTGGTTTTTGAATATTTTACTTCATTCTATAGCTTTAAATGGCAATAATTGAATGTCTGTTTTTATTGGCTGTGTGATTAATTTAAATTATATAAAAGAAGTGGACATTGAATTTTATGTTACTACCACTGAGGAAGGGTACTGGATTATCTGAAAGCTGTGCTTATTTTAACCTTGACTTTTTTGTCATTAAAATGTTTAAATTGTTTCACGTTGTTGTCAATAGTTTTGTTTGGATTTTATACACTTACGCAAGTGATTGTACAGGGCTTTTGTGTAAGCTTCTGCGTAGTTACCACTTTCATCTTAAGGTGGGGCTTGGAATGCATTTATACCTGCACCTAGTTGGGTATAGTTTGCCTTGGTGAAGTTTTTAGTCTGATTTCACCCTTTGTGAGTTCTGGTCTTAGTGTCAGTTCGAAGGTGACTGATTAAGGCAGAGCAGCTGTTTGACATGTTGGTGAGGTCTAGATCTAGAATGTTTGTTCCAGGGCATTTGAATTCACAAAGTCAAGGAACTTCTGTGTTAGCGGGTTTGGGCTAGAGTAGGTTTCCCAGTTGATGGTGCGATAACTGAAATCCCCCATAACCAGTGTATTCTGTAAAATTTGGATTGTCTTCAGTTTGGTTAAGTAGGCTTTGTGGGTGTCGTGACCCATTTATTTTTATTTATTTAACATTTGTTTACCGTGAAAAACCGACTTGGAACAAAGCCAGTTTTCAGCAGAGGCCTAGGAAGAAATGCTCCAGATGCATGTCTTTGAATTGTGGGAGGAAACCAGAGCACCCGGAGGAAACCCACACAAATGCAGGGAGGACATGCAGACTCCACACAAAAGGCACCCCAGCTGAGAATTGAACCGGAGAAGCTCTTGCTGTGAGATGACAACGCTACTGGAGGGGGATCTTTAACTGGCTAGGACTTGAATGAGTTTCTTACCCACCATAACCTAGACCTGGAGTAGCTTCATGGAGTTGTCCAGTCTAACTAGACTGGAGGTGAATTTATCTTTAATATAGATTGAAACACTGCCTCCTTTGGCTTTCACTCATTCATTTTGTAGTCTAAAGGTGTGGAAGGCATTGTAGCCTTGCAGGGTCAGGGTACTCTCTGAGGCCTTAAACCAGGTTTCTGTGACTGCAACAGACACTGCATTTTCTAGTGATAGAAGTGCTTCCAGGGAGTGCAGTTTTTTGGTTTAAGCTCCTGGCATTTAGTAGCATGACCCTTATTTTGCTCAAACTGGTTAATTTCACATTGGTAATATTTGAGACCTTGCCTAAAAAAAGGCACTATGGGGGAGACAAGAGCCTTTGCCAACACCCAACAGCCTAGGGGTGCCAGGTGCAAGCCATCTCCAGCAAAGCAGCAAAGCTGGTTGACCATGGCTTCCCAGGTAGACAGGAACTGGATCCCCTTGCAATGACACGAAAAACTAAGCCAGTTATTGAAATCAGTCATTTTTTGTTTCTATAGTGGCATCATTCTAGGTGAGGGTAGTATGCTGCTCAAGGCTAGGGACATATCTGCCCGAGACACATATTCAGAGAGCTCGACAATGCCTGTCTTCATATAGTCCAGTGAGGTACGTCTCAGGTCATTCACACAAACATGAACTATGACAGTCATAATGGTACTTGTTGCTGAGAGCTGAGTACATGTGTGATTTGGCAAATCCTGGCACTGGACATGCAGCTGACCGTGACTTTCTCCTTGTCCAACCTGGTGAGTGGGACATGCGTGTGTCTCACTATGGAGTCTCCAGTGACAAGAAAATGGGCTTTGTGGGTGAAACATTGGTGTTGCTGTTTGTCATGGGTGCTGTGGAGACTGTTAGCTGTAGCAGACTTGTGTTTTGGAGGTCTCTGATGTTTGGTAAGTTTGTAAATCCACAAATTAAACTGTTCATTTCCACTCCCTATAGTTAATGAGATGTGGACCATTAGAAAAATTATAGTTGACAATTGGAAAATTGTACTAGGTAATATAGATTTAGCCAAGATTATAGGACTGCGACCTCTGTTTACTTATAAAAAAGTTACAAACCTTAAGAGTCTATTAGAACAGGGTTACAACAATAAAATTGATACAAAAAGTGCACTCATTCAGAAAAAGGGTAGTTATTCTTGTAATTCTTGTAGACAGTGTAGGTACATCAGTAACACGTCTTCAGTGGAATTTAGACACATAAAAATAACTTTTTGGGCTAAAGGATATTATACTTGTCAAAGTGAAATGGTAGTATATGTTGCACAATGTTTATCCTGCCCAAGTTATTACGTAGGAAAGACTACTAGGTGTCTAAAAGACGTATTTATGAACATCTTTTAGCAATTAAGAAAAAAGAACAAACTAATGCTTTGGCAAAACATGCTGGTACTTGCATTGATTTCAAAAAGTTTTTCTCAGTGATAGATACTGTCAGTCAGTAAACCTTTTTGGGTGATTACAAAACCTGGTTAGAATGTAAAGAATCTCTATGGCAAATTTATTTGGGTGCAGGTATTGCACCAGGTCTAAACGACACCATTAACATAAAATGTTTTTTTTGCAAACTAAGCTTTAAAGTTTTTTAAAATTTCATTTTATGATATTCATTAGAATGTAAAAAAAGTTTTAATTATTTTTTCTATTTGTATAATTACTAATTTTATTATATGGATTTTTATATATATTTTTTTACATTTATAAAAATGAGCTTTCTTTTTAATTTTGATCATTCAGTCATCTGACTGCTAATTAAGTATTTAAATGCTGTCTTATGGTGGTTAGAATGTTTTTCTGATGAAGTTCACAGCATATTAAAGTGAATGAAAGCGCTAACCTCGGTGTCCGTGTCTTTTGGTTTTGGTTTGGAGCAGTGTTTTGTTTTCCAGTGACTTTGTGTCTTTTCAAGTTTTTTTAGTTAATGATTTGTTAACTGGATGGGTAGACTTTTTTTTTTTTTTTTACCCTTTTCAGCCACAACCTAGTACTAAGGCTAGCATACAAGTAGAGTAATCAAGTAACAGCTTAGAAAGACTACAGCAAATGTAGAGCTTCATTGTAGAAACGTAGTCATTAAAAATGTTTGACAATAGGTAATAACTGAACATGCAGTGGAAATATTTAATTTCAGAAGACAAGAAGCATTATTAACATATTTACCATTTTAGAACTACAGCAGTCATTACGTTACGTTTAAGTAGAACAGAAGGCTGTAGGTGAGGAAAGTGGTGTAACACTTGGAAGTTTGTAAGGCCTGTCCTTGGTGGCGCTGGCCACCACCGATTTAGTGACACAAAATTGTTCTCAGTTGCAAACTTCCATAAGCATTAGTCACCACAAATGCATCTGCTGTAGGGTGAGTCAGAAGCACTACAATTGGCAGACAGCTGAGTGGACACGGTAGTACGAGTCCACGCTGTTGTCTAAGCATTTTAGAAGATGACTCTTATTGATGGTATGCCTTTCTCAGTGAGTCAGTGCAGTCCTTTCAGACAGCACTGGTAGATCAGCAAGCACGGGGGTGTCAGTTTTATTACTCACTTTGTTAGGAAACCATTTCAGTTTATTTGTTTTCCAGGTGAGTGGGCTGCTCAGTTTACTGTTTTCATCCACAATCTAGGCTCCCTAGAGCTTAATGCAATCATATATGGTTGCTGTACTTGAACAATGAGTAAACATGAGTCTACTCAGATTAGTACAGAATTGAAAGTGGAATTGTGTGTATATTGTAGAATCGAAGAAAAAAGTTACTGTAATATAGCATATAGTTTATCGTGTGTGACCCATCTTTACACAGTATTTACATACACACAGAGTTTAGATATCAGATATGTTGGTAGTGATTAAATATGGTTTACCTATACTGCAGACTACCTGTGTATGAAACCTGCATTTCTTCTCTTTAGTAAGAAATTCTTTAAGCATTTTTTTTTTTAATTTCTGATAGTTTCATTCCTGATGTTATGTGGAATTTTATTTCATGAAGTGGAAGGGAATCTGTTTCTTGTAGCTAAATCAAACAGTGGCTATACTAAGTTAATCCCATTGTCACTTTTGCTACTAGAGAGAGTAATTTGTCACTCTGAAAGTTGCTTCTAAAGAGAGTAATTTGTCATTCTGAAAGTTTTGTGAGCAGTAAGGCAGTTTTGGAGACTTATTTTAAAAATAAGTGTGTTTTGTGGTAGAGTTGCTCTTCTGGTAAAGAGTAGTATTTTTTTTTCTTCAGTAAATGAAGTGGTGGGTTCTTAAGTCAGCAAGTAAACAAAGTGATATGTTTTAATTTTATTATCCATAGTTTGAAGAGTTTCTTACTGCTCATGTGTAGTGCAGTTACGGGTAGGCCATTGTAAAATCTTTTTTGTAAAGGTTATTTTGACTTCTGAAGTGTGTAGGTGTGATAATCCATAACATAATTTTAATTGTGAGATAGTATGTTTAACTGTTTTGGTATGCCATGGGGGTCAAGTACAAGGCCTAGATGTTTGTTGTTTCACAGATTATTTTACGTTATAACATTTCAGTGGAGAGAGGGCCACAAACCATGGAAGAGTGGCAAATAATATTGTACCGGATTTATTAGTGTTGATAATTAGTTTAGTTTTATGGCTCCGTTTATGCCAGCTTGTGAAGTCTGATTATAATTTTTGTTGTAGGGGGCGGTCTGTGTGCTAGGTTCAGAGGTAGTAGTTCTGCTGTTAGTTATTGATAAAGTTTGGCAGTTGGCGCATAAGGTTAAGGCTGTGAACTGTAGTTTGACTGGTACAGGGTTTGATTCCTTCAGCCCTCATTTGCCTTCTGTGTGACCTTGAGCAAGTCACTTTACCAGACATTGCTGTTGGGTCACCCCTGAAATATGACTGTTTGGTGAACCTGTCTGGTTAACAAATGGTGGTATTATAATAAAATAATTTGTCCTTGTATGTGGTATGGCAGTGTGCCATTTGTCCCATTGCTTCTTGATTGTTAGTTACATTCACAGAGAGATCAGTTACTAGCAGGAAGGACAAGTTGCTGCTTACTAATGCTCCAGGTATGGTCTCTGTGCCTTTCAGTATAGGAAGATTTTCCATCAGTGCGGAAAAATGTAGTGAGGTGGCTTTGTGTCATCAAACAACAAGTGTTTTAACAATTTTCTTGGATTCTTCCTAGAGGATCAGCCTAGGAAAGCTGTCATCTGCAAATGGCCTTCTGGTCTTCTGTACATTTTCCAGCCATTTCCTCTGAAGGTGAGGTTCATTCAGCAAGCCAGGATTCTCAACACCAATGTCATCCTTGTAGCCCCCTTCTAGCCTGATTAGACATGGTTCCCACTTACTTTGACTTTCCTTACTGGAAAAAACATATGCCTGCTACCTATCAGTATGCTACTGTTTTACTCACAAGCAAACCATTGCCCAGACCTGCATTCTGTAAAGCTGACAGCAAAACACTGCCATCAGTCTTGCCTTTTTGGACATAGTCACTTATCTTCAAAGGCCTTCCACTCTGAAAACCTACAGGTATAATTAGACAGATGTTTGCCATTAAGACATTACTCTCTTCTCAGGATTTTTTGATGTACTTCTTTTGTCATGTTGCAGTATAAATAATCTTTAGGTTAGCCTCTGCCTAGCAACCCGAATGTCTGGGCATTCTATAAAAGCTTTAGTCACTGCAAGGTACGTTCGACGTCTGACATTGGCTGTAGGGTGTGTGGGCCATAAAAGTGATGTCTACACTTCTCTGCCTCCAGTCGAACACCAGCTCATCCTGCCGTTGCTGCCATCGGATCCTGCGATTTAAAGATAAGTACACTGTTTGGTCCTTTTTCTTGTTCTTTTTTGGTCACTGCATGCCTGCCCAGGTTCATGACATCCAGAAAAGGAAATTGTAAGTGTGGACGTCAGATCCCTCATAAGGACGCCACAACCTTTGTCTGTTCTGCCTAGGGCCCAACCACAACCATAAGGCCTGTACGATTTGTCAGGCCTTTGTCCCAAAGACTCTTCACAGCCATCTGCATGTCCTTATACCGTCGAGCCACTAAAAAAGAAGGGCAAAGTTACCAGGCCTGAGCCTACTGCTGCACCTCTTCCACCCGATGTTCCCCTTGTGGTTGAGGTATGCCTGGAGGAACGTATGGAAACAGCTGACTCTGGTACAGCGTGTATCATTCCAGAGGCTGCAAAACCAAGGTCTGAAAGCATATCCATTGAGGTAATGCAAACGTCGGATGCCTACGACGAGGGGAAACCTCTGCTCACTACAGACGTCCAGACCGGTCCTTCCATTGTTAGTGAGGCCTCTGAACCTAGGCCATCCTTAGGGCTTATGCCCTGAAGGCGTGTTTCTTCTTTAAAAAAGAAACAGAAAACCAAACATGTGACTTCACCTCCTGAGAGCTTGCCTGATTGACAAGCTTTCTCTCAGTGTTTGTTCAATGCCTTTATGGCCCTTAGGCCTTCCATGGCTGTTGCCCCTCCAGTTTATGAGCCCAAGGCCTCAGACTGTAGAACCTCTTACAACAGAGGCCGAAGACTCTTCAGATTCTTCTTCAAAGGGTTCTCTGTGTTATGGGTCACAAATGCCTTCCCCTCTAGGATATCCCCAGAGGAGGACTCTGCTGAGGGGGATTCCCCTGGGGAGGACCATAACTTTGGAGAAACCGTCTCTCAGATGAGAGAGTTTTTCAAATGGACTCCACAGACATGTCTGAAGTCCCAAAAAGGTATTATGAGCTCTTACAAATGGATACCCAGTCACCTTCTGCCATTCCACCAGTCTTACCAGCCTTCTTAGACACCTTTTTCTGCAGCTTCTAAAAATCCTGTAGCCCAATGCCCTGCTGCTAGAAGGCCTGACAGATTTTAGAAGGTCCCAGAAGGGGCAACATTTCTAATAAAATGCCCTGTTGCAGGTCCTGGTACCATTGTCTCTGCAGACAAACCCTCCAGACTGCTACCTTCTACCACTGTCTTTCCTTCTGATAAGGACAGCAAAATTATGGAGAGAATTGGCAAGAAGGGGTGCACCTCAGCCACTTTGGAATTTAGGGCCATCAACTACCAGACACACATGTCGGAGTACTTCCTGGCCCTTTTGACTCAGGCTTCAAAGCTCTTGGATGATCTCCCTGATTCTGCCCCAAAGTCACAAATCTCTAACCTGATCTCCTTGTCCTCACAAGTTACAAGACACTCACTCAAATGCAGTTATGATGCTGCAGAGACCTCGGCCAGATCTGAAGCTTCTGTCTCAGTGCTCAGAAGATACTCTTGGTTGAGGCTCCAACCCCTACCTGACAATATCAGGACTAAACTTCTAGATGCTCCCCTGGACAAATATTGCCTTGTTTGGAATCCAAGTGGCAGAACTTTTCAAAATCCTTCAAGAGAAGTAGAAAGAATTCAGGACTTGAAAACATTTGTTTGTGTCACCAATCCCTAAATTCCACAGAAACTATCTTACCCAGTTCATTAGAAAACATTCTGCTCCTCCTCCTGCTAGAGGCAAAAAAAGTTTCAGAAAGCAGCAGCCAACTTCCAAGCCTGCCCAGAAATCTCCATTTCAGGACTAGGCAGGTAGTCTGGGACTACCTGCTGCCTCCTCCTCCTCCCCCTCTCTACTATTACTGGCTTATGTGAGTAATCACAAAACCATCACTTTTGAAATCCCACCCCTTCAATTATTTAAATTTATTGGCCATCCTACAGTATTTCATAGTACCAAAATACAAAAGTAACCACCCCTTTCAGTCCATCTTGCTGTTTTAAAAATAGTAACTCTCCACTAAACCTTAACTTTTTAAACAGGTAAAACTCAAGTTACCTACTTTCATATCTAACTTCTCTAGTGCACACTGCAGAGTGCATTCTTTTCAATCTTACCTTTAAGCATCCCTGTTACTAGCACTTTCTCTAATACCTAAAAAGATCATCTCTACTTGACTCCAAGTAGACTTTTCTCTATCTGTTAAACCTAGCACTTGCTCCTACAGTACTTATTACCTTGATACGGCACTCATAGATAGCACCCCAAAAGGCAAACCCCCATTTCTAGGTCACCCACGTCACCAGAATCTCTTTTAAAGTTTTTTGTCTAGTCCTTCTAGCATGTCGAGGGATCAGTTGCTAGTGTCCTCTCCTGCTCAGCTGGTGAACCTGGGAATATTGAGGCAATGTTACAATTGCCTCATGTACACAGACAACCCTCTCCTCCTCCCACAAAACACAAATACATGCGAGAGATGCAACTATACAGCCAAACTGGAGGCTGAGCTCTCTCAACATAGGACTGGCAAGACCAGTCAGGAGGAGAAGGTTACCACACACACTATAGACCCAGTCTCACATAGTACCATCACAACCTCAAATCATACACATAAACACACAAAGACATACTCCGACGCTCTGATCAAAAATCTACCAAAACAGCAGAGGCCACCAAAGCAGACACCCAAACAACCACCACCTCAGAACACAACACCTGCAACACATAGACCTCACAGTCAGAGTGTCAAACAGTCACAGCCCTTAAGGCCAAACACAATGCCAGACACACTAGTCATTGGTGACTCCATAGTCAGACACACTGACGTCCGCTCACCAGACTGAGTAAGGAGAAGGTCACAGTAAGCTGCCTGTCGGGCGCTAGAATCCGCCACATAACGCAAGCACTCAGGTCTCTCAACAGCAGGTACAAATACGACTCAGTCATTGTCCACGCTGGTGTAAACGACCTGAGACGCACCTCCTTGGACTACATGAAAAGAGACATTGAGGAGCTCTCTGATTATGTAGCCCAGGCAGGTATGACCCTGACCTTGAGCAGTATCCTACCTTCACCAAGAATGATGCCACAATACAGAGATAAGATGATCAGCTTTAACAATTGGCTTAAACTCTGGTGTCATTCAAAGGGGATCCAATGTCTGTCTGCCTGGGATGACATGCTGGACAAGCCACGCTGCTTCATAAGGGACGGCTTGCACCTGTCACCCTGGGATTCCGGATATTGGCAAAGGCTCTTGCCACCCCATAGTGCCTTTTTAGGCAAGGCTCAAATTCTAAACCTACCACCCTAGAACACAAAAAAGGAAAAAAACTAAGGGTAATGCTGCTCAATGCCAGAAGTCTAAATCTCAAAATGCACGCACTCGAGGCCCTTCTCAGTATGGAGAACATCGATGTCTGTGCAGTGACAGAAACCTGGTTCAAGGCTCCTGAGAGCACCCCAGCACTATCAGGTTTTACCTCTTATCATGCGTTCCGCCCCAAAATCCGGACAATACCAAGAAAGGAGGGGCTTATCCATATTCATCAAGGACACCCACACCTCAAGACTGGTGGCAACGCACGATGCATCGGAGACCATCCAGGTGCAATTAACCATGGGCAAGACTGCTCTGCAAATTGTAGCATGTTACAGGCCACCCTCACAAACTCAGGAACCTCACATGGCCTTCCTGAAAACACTAGAGGGGATAAATGTATCACCAAACACCATCATACTAGGTGACTTCAATTACCCTAATATAGACTGGGAACACTACTCAAGCCCAAACACCCTAGCCCAAAAGTTCCTGGAATTCATAAACTCAAATGCCATGGAACAACTAGTCACCATCCCCACAAGAGGAGAAAACATACTTGATCTCATCATCACGAACATGGGAGCACAATGTTCAACACCGGAAGTATACCCCTCACTGGTGAGATCAGATCACAAACTAATCTCGCTGGAGGTCCTCATCCCACCCCCACCTGAAATAAAAAGACCACAGTAAAGAACTTCTCGAAAGCTGACTTCACACTTCTAAAGAATAGTGTGGTCTTCTTTTAGGCCCCCGTGCGTGAAAACAGTACTCAAGCCGCTGAATCACTTACAAATGCCTTCTACCAGCACCTGCAGGACTGCATGGATAAGGCAATCCCAAGCAAAACAAAGACTCTTTGTACCAAAGGCAAGCGTCCAGTCTGGTGGACCCCAGCCATAAACAAACTCTACAACAAAAGGAGGAAGCTACTACAAGATAGAGCAAAATCCTTAAAAGGTAAGACACCCTTGATCACTATAAGTAAAAACTAAGAGCTCTCATAAAATCATCCAAAGCAAATTTTGAGAGAAAAATAGCTAAAGACTCAAAAGACAATCATAAGGCCTTCTTTAGCTATGTTAGAAACCTGGGAGGAAACTCCCAGATATGCTCAGAACTAGTTCAAAATGATGTGAAGATTACTGATCCTACAGACATTGCCAACATACTGGCTGACAGGTTCAGTGCAAACTTCTCCCCCCCCAAAAGGAGAGATATCTATACCAAGCGATTGCAGCCCCCAAACATCTCCAACGCCCAAGTGAGAACTGCTCTCTCCAAAGCAAAAACCACAGCATCCATGGGACCTGATGGTGTCCCCGGCTGTGTGCTCCACGAACTCAACGAGGAATTAAACCCACAGCTAGGACAGCTGTTTAATCATAGTCTTACCTCTGGATACGCACCCAGGAGTGGCGCACTGCAACTGTGGTCCCACTTCACAAAGGCGGTGCCTCCACCGACCCTGGAAATTACCGCCCATTAGCTTGACAAGCCTTATCTGCAAAGCCATGGAGAGGATCATAATGGACCTCATAAATAAAGACATAGGAATTTGCAGACTTTGGATCCATCCCAGTTTGGCTTTGTCAAATGCAGATCATGCCTTCTAAACTTGGTTGACTTTTTCAAACAGTCACCAAAGCCATTGATGAGGGAAAGGCAGTCCATACAGCCTACCTCGATCTGGCGAAGGCCTTCGATACAATACCCCACTCGGGTATCATTGAAAAACTCATCAGCTTAAATGTTAACCCATACATCACAAGATGGGTTGCAAACTGGCTGAGTGACAGAACCCACAGGGTCAGAGTTGCTGGCGCCATGTCAGACTCAAAGCCTGTCACAAGTGGTGTACCACAGGGCTCAGTCCTGGGCCCACTCTTGTTTGGCATCTACTTTTCCAAGTACAAGCAAACACAGGAGGGTTATGGCTGACAAAGTTTGCAGATGACTGCAAACTGGGCGCCATAGTAGAAAACACATCTGACACAGATATCCTTCAGAAGGGTCTCACAGAAACGGATAACTGGTGCCAGAGCCATGGCCTAAAGTTAAATGCCAAAAAATGCATAGTCATACCCTTCGGGAAAAACAAAGTTACCCCTAGCTACCAAATAGGTGGCAATCCACTGAGCACAGAAGAAGTTATCAGGGACCTGGGGACCCAGGTTGATAGTAGTCTGTCATTCGACACCCATGTAGCTAAAGTAGTTAGGAAGACCTTCTACATTGCCCACCTTATCATGAAGGGATTCTCATCTAGATCAAGGGAGGTCATAGTCTCCCTATACTCATCACTCATCAGACCAATGATTGAGTACAATGCCCCATTCGGAATGTATCTGACCCGACACTTGCAGCAGCTGGAGAGGCCACAAAAGTTCCTCACCAAAAGGATAAAGGGTCTCAAACATCTGTCCTATGCTGCCCGACTGAAAGAACTCCAGCTCTATTCAGTCGCCACGCTTGCTCAGAGGTGACCTTTGCCTAACATACAAGGCCATGTCAAACCCAGATTTGATGAATATGCTTCACCTCAAAAAATCTAGATCCATCAGAGCCACAAGGGTGGGAGACGTAAACCTCGACACGGCTGTTAATAGGACGTGCTGGAGGGATAGATTCATCACCCAAAGACTCCCTATGCTGTGGAATAAAATCCCGGTGTATGTGAGGCAGAGCACCTCGCTGGCCTTGTTCAAGAGAAATCTTGACCAATGGATGGGAGATCACAGATATACCCCAGGGATTACCTCAGTGTCACTGCTCGACAGAGGCACAGCAAAATAATGGGTATAGTTCCCCATACTAAAGGGATGGCGTAAGCCACAAAACTATGGGCTAGGCTTGTAAATGCCCTCGGGCAGATAGCCTAGTATGAGCCTATGAACCCTCCAGATCCTATACCCTTTCCCAGAGCCTGTCACTGTCTCCCTTTCTGGAAAAGCATTACCTTAGACAAGTGGGTCTTGTCAATCATAGAAAGAAGTTACTCCATAACTTGGGCCATTCCTCCACTCAAGAGGCATCCCACAGCTAGCCTTAAGAAAGGATGGCCATTGAGACCCATCCTGGATCTTTCACCTCAACCGTTTTCTTCAAGTACTCTCCTTCTGCATGCTCACGCTTCAAATTCTATTTCCACTACTAATGTATTAGGCATTTTTGGCCAACTTGGACATCAAGGATGCCTACCTTCATATCCCCTTCGGCCCAAGTACAGGAAGTACTTGTGCTTCTGTGTGGGTTCCTCGCATTTTAAATTTTCTGCTTTACTCTTTGGACTATCTACTGCTCCATGGGTATTCACCAAGTGTCTGGCTCCAGTGGTAGCCTATTGCAGGGTCCTAAGGTTACAGATTTTCCCATACCTGGATGACCTCTTGACCCAGGCAGATTTCTACAGTACCCTTCAGAACCATCTCCCGACAGTCATTTCTGTTCTGCAGTCTCTGGGTTTCACCATCAACTTCCCCAAATCTAGCCTAAACACCTCCCAGGACCAAGTCTTCTTGGGGTGCAGAATCAGGACAGACGTTATGGTGGCATTCCTCCCACTCCAAAAGGAGGGAAGCCTGAAGGAATACCTGTCTGTAATGAACACCCCAGTAACAGCAAGAGAATACCTCAGACTCTTAGAGTACATGGCTTCTACAGTCCCCATGTTACTACTGGCAAGACTTCACATGAGGAAACTTCAGTGGTACCTGATGTCCACATGGACCGCACACTCACAGCCCCAGGACCACACCATCCCCTTCCTACCTTGCCTAAAGAAGGAGATCCATTGGTGGGTGGATCAAGTCTCTCAAGTCAACCCAGGACTTCCCTTACAACCCCTAACTCCAGTCCGGGAAGTGTACACAGATGCTTCAGACCTGGGTTGTGGAGCTACTGTGGGCAGCTTGAAGGTGCAAGGCACATGGACAGGCCCCTTCAAGAGGGAGCACATCAACATCAGGGAGATGAGGGCTCTCATCTTTGCACTGAGGGCCTTCCAAGATATTTTGAAGCAAGGACTCCTGAAGTTGTTAATGGACAACACGGTTGTTCTTTGGTATGTGAACAAACGGGGGAACAAGATCATACTTGCTATGCAAACTCGCACTCCAGACCTGGGAATTGGAAGTCCAGCATGGAGTCATTCTGCAGGCTGTCTATATATACTCTCAGCGCAGAACACTCAGGCATACATCTTGAGCAGATCCATGTCGCAATCCCATGAATGGATGTCACACAGGGATGTGTCTGCCTCCCCTCTGGACCCAACGCGTCTGCCTCCCCCCTGGACCCGACGCGTCTGCCTCCCCCCTGGACCCGACGCGTCTGCCTCCCCCCTGGACCCGACGCGTCTGCCTCCCCCCTGGACCCGACTGCCTGCCTCCCCTGGACCCGACGTCTGCCTCCCCTGGACCCGCTGCCTGCCTCCCCTGGACCCGACGCGTCTGCCTCCCCCCTGGACCCGACGCGTCTGCCTCCCCCCTGGACCCGACGCGTCTGCCTCCCCCCTGGACCCGACGCGTCTGCCTCCCCCCTGGACCCGGCGCGCCTGCCTCCCCTGGACCCGGCGTCTGCCTCCCCTGGACCCGGCGTCTGCCTCCCCTGGACCCGCGTCTGCCTCCCCTGGACCCGGCGCGTCTGCCTCCCCTGGACCCGGCGCGTCTGCCTCCCCTGGACCCGGGCGCCTGCCTCCCCCCTGGGCCCGGCGCGTCTGCCTCCCCCCTGGGCCCGGCGCGTCTGCCTCCCCCCTGGGCCCGGCGCGTCTGCCTCCCCCCTGGGCCCGGCGCGTCTGCCTCCCCCCTGGGCCCGGCGCGTCTGCCTCCCCCCTGGGCCCGGCGCGTCTGCCTCCCCCCTGGGCCCGACGCGTTTGGTCCATGTGGACATCAGGTACCACTGACTCTGGAGTAGACTGGCCATACATTTCAAGCAGAGCGTCTCTTTGGCATTCTTCGAAAGGAACCTTGACGATTGGATGGGAGATAGGAAATTCACCCCCGGGATCACGTCAGTTGCCCTGCTAGACAGGGGTCCAGGGAAGTAAATTTTGTGGGAAGAAATATCCAGGGAACTGTTATGGCTAGGCTTGTGTAGCTCCTAGGGCCAATAGACTAGTACCAACTTATGAACCTGCCCTCTGAACAGATGTTTTTGCCTCCCCTCCGAACAGACAACTTCCACAGTTTCTACCAGGGCACCCTTCCCCCCTAGTGAGAGTGACGGACAAGTTCTCTAGCTTATGGAAAGGCATGTTTTTGCCCCCCCCCCCCCACTCTTACTAAAAGTCCTAATGAAAATTCGGCAAAACAAACCAAAAATCTTGATTGGTGACTCCCTTTTAACAAAGACAGCACCTTTTCCCCCTCCTTTTGCATTTAGTCAGAGGTTGTCATCGCAAGTTACCTCACAGAGTGGACCTACTCACACAGGACAAGGGATCCCTAAATCCCAACTTGGAATCTCTGAGTCAAACCTTGTGGGTGATACAGACACCTTTACTCTGAGGATGTGCTAAATGTCCTGCAGGAGGCCAGGAAACCCAATGCTAGGAGATCCTATCTGTCCAAATGGAAAAGGTTCTCCATTTGAAATCGAAAAAGACAGCTAGACCCATTTCAAGGAGAGGTTCCTTTGGTACTGTCTTATCTGTGTGAATTTTTGCAGGCAGGGTTGGCATATTCCTTTGTTGAGGCTCACCTTGCTGCTGTTTCTGCTGGTCTGTCTCTTGATCCTCCACTTGCTTCTAAACATCAAGTGAAGTTATTCCTGAAAGGAGTTCTACACTCCAGACCCCCAGGAGGTCAGTTCCACCTCCCTGGGACCTGAACTGTGTGTTAGAGAAGCTCACCATTGCCCCATTTGAGCCAGCAGCTGCAGTCTCTCTAAAGTACTGCACTTGGAAAACTGTGTTTTTGGTGGTCCTAAGATCAGCCAGGAGAGTGTCAGAGCTCCAGGCCTTCATGGTTACCCCATCCTTTTTAATCTTCCACAACGATAGGATAACCCTGTGGACTAACCCATCCTTTATACCTAAGGTGGTCTTTGAGTTGTCCCTAAACTAATGTATCCACCTCCCCACCTTTTTTCCACAACCCCAGAATGACAGTGAGAGAGTCCTGCATTCCTTTGATCACAGACAAGTACGATTCTACCTAGACAAAACCAAATCAAATAGGAGATCAGCGCAACTGTTTGCCTCCTGTCATCCCAGGGCTCTGGGAAAAGCTGTGCGAAGCAGACTGTTTCTACCTGGATTTCCAAAGTCATCTCCTTTTGTTATACTTACCATGGCAAACACCTGGACTCTAACATAAAAGCCCATTCCACTAGGGCCATGGCCTCCACTAGAGCATTTTTCAAGGGGCTTGGACACTGCCTGTATTCTAGAAGCAGCTGCCTGAATGTCTGTCCATATCTTCACCAAGCACTACAAACTGGACCACATCTCTAGATCTAGAGCAGGTTTTACTATAAAAATGCTGCATGGATGTTTGGAAAATAGTTCCAAACCATCCTCTTCTTCTTCCCTTTGCGTTATGACACTATCAAAGTTTACGAATATGCAATATGAGAATAGAAGGGCATGGAATAGTTGGGTAAATCTTGCCATAACCATAGATGTTCTTCTCTTCCATGTTGCCATATTCTATCCCACCCTCCTACCCCCTGGAAAAGAAAAAAGAAAAAGAAAAAACTTGCTGGATGATCCAGGACTTGCGCAACTATCCTGACTGGGGTATGACTAGGGCATTCACTTCTGAGGAAGGTACGTGCAGATGTCACTTTTATGGTGCACGCACCCTACGGCTAAAGTCAGACATCCCATGTACCTTGCATTGACTAAAGCTTTTGTATACTGGCTGGACGTTCGAATTGGCCCACAGAGGCTAACCCAACAGTTGTGAATACTGCAAAATGGAACAGAAGGACATCTATGGTTATGGTAAGATTTTACACAACTATTCTTTCTCATCTATCTGTCTGAAATGTCTAATATTCGTTTAATTCATTCTTACATTAAAGTCCGTTTGGCTGCTGTCTCCAGTTTCTACCCAGTAGTAGATTCTCCCCTGTTTATCCATGACACTTGAATAAGTTTTAGAGGGGGAAAGATATTCTTATGTTTTTATGTATGGCAGAGGACTGTGTTAAAGTTGCGTTAATTATTCCATTGCTTATGCAAAATCAGTGGGAGAAATTTGGAAAGTTTAGTCATGCTTATTCTTGCCATTTCTACTTTGAATCCCCTGTGTGCATCCTCTCTCCATTTGTCATGTACTTAAGTTTATCTGAAAATTTTTTTTTTATTTAGTTTTAGATGCATGCTTAGTTTTCACTCAGATGCAGAAATTAACAGTTAAGAACTATTTGTGCAAGGCATTATACTGGTCTTCTTAGCAACTAGTTAAGATGCACTTCTTGTTGACTATTCTTTTTTTAAAGCCTGCTAAATTCCTTTAAATCCATCTCGTATATTTTTGAACTCCACCACTGTTCAACTTCCTAAGGAAGCATGATTTAAAAAATGTACTGCACTTTCTTTAAAATATCCTAGTCATTTTTGTGTTGGCTTGTATGTATGCAGGTTTAAGTGGTGCAACAGATAAAGTACCCTCTTTTGGTACAGAAGGCTGTTCTCAAACCATGTGGGTAAGTTACTGATACTGCAGTGCAGCATAAGGAGGATGCTGTACTCCTAAGTGTAATGTCCTTTGAATGAGAGATTAAACTGAGGTCTCATCTGCTTGAGTTGGTAGTAGCTTAGTTGGATATAAAGGATCCCACTGCACCTGTTGAAAAGATTAGGAAAAAGTTCTCCAATGCCATGGCCAAATTTCCCCTAGTAGTACAAGTGCCACCTTGTGTTTCCACAGAGAAGAGGCTGCTAGGCTAGTGGGGCTTAATCCAGTAAATAGGTAGGTAGATAGATGTAAATTGCAACATACTGGTGATGGGACTGTACTATCAAACAGGTCAGGAGGACAGATCAACAAAGTTGCTGTGTGCAGAGTCTAAGCAAGAACTTCTCTAAAAGGGTGGGGGAGTGGAATGCAAAACTGAAGCCACATGGGATGATACTGAGTACAGATAAGACAATTGTACTGTCAGCAAATGGAAATCAGAAGAATGTGAAAACTAAGATAGAAGGGAAAATAGTGTGGAACAGCTTAATAGTCTCAAGTATCTGGGAGGGATGGTTGAGGTCAATGGAAGTCTGAATGAGGTAGTCAGTGCTAGAATCGGAGGGGCTGCAGCCTACTGGCATAGTGTGTCGGGGATAGTGTATAATAGAAGAATGCAAAAAGGCTGAAAAATAAGGTGTACAAAATAGTGGTGTGACCAGTACTACTGCATGGCACAGAAACCTGGGCAGTAAAGGCAGAGCAATTGAGGATAGGGAGAGATTGCGACAAGTGACACGACACCCTGACCTCATGTAAAAAAAAAAAAAAAAAAATGAGGAAAAGGTGGCTGATGATGATTCTTCAGTGCCAAAGTAGCAGAACAGTATGTACACGAATAAAACATCTGCATGACTTGCCAACAGTCAGTGATATATAGCCTTTAACTTGTGTGACAGAACAGACATGCAATAAGTAGCAGAGAATGATGTAAGAGTGGTGTGATAATTAGCATGACAGATTTACTCCTTTTCATTAATGAAACAAAATGTAAAGCAGCACTGTGTATGATGCAGCGCTACTCGCCTTTCCAAAGTAGACATTGCATGGCAATATAAATCTAATTGTTTCTGTATTTTTTCTTGCTATGCATCATCCTAGTTTTGAATGCAGTGATCTGCAAATAAAATAATTTTTCTTTAATTCACCATTCTTGCCTTTGCATTATGAGATGTTAAACTGACCTCTCATCTGCTTGAGTTGGTGGTAGCTCAGGTGGATATAAAAGATTCCACTGCACCTGCTGGGTTGTAAAGGTTAATCTATTGCTAGATAATCCTGCCAATCTGAAATCTAAAGCAATGTACATTAGATTAATTACAAATTGTATGGAAGCAAAACAGTGTAAAACCAAATGGAGTGATGTGTTCATTGGAAATAGAATATAATATGGAAAGTTTTAAAAGAAAAAGTGAGTGCAAAAAAAATGTTTTAACATCAAGATCTAGGCATACAACGTCAAGGGGATATATTTCCACAAGAACAAGATACCTGATTAGGTTGAGAGACAAAATATGTAAAAAAGGGGAAGAGAGGTCGAACTACAACTTTGAAAACTGAAATAAACAAGCTGGACAAACAAATTTAAGCATAGTGTAAGACAAGATCAAATAAAATGTGAAGAAAATTTGTAAAAAGATATTGAACATGGTAGGAAACCTTTTTATAGATGCATAAGATGTGGAAGGATTAAGACATACACATTGATAAACTATGTGTAGATTCTAAAATTTATTCTCAGACACAACAGATTATAGATATATTTACCAAATGATATGCAAAATAGTTTGGCTCCAAAAAGTGGATGATAAGTTGTCCTAGTGATATCCAGGTAACTTCAGATACGGGAATCAAATTAGATTATATTGAAAAAGAACTGTGAAGACTGGATCCAAACAAAGCACAGAGAGAATTGGTAATAATGACCCTGAGAACACTTAAACAAGAACTTAAGTACCATTATAATCTGTTATTTACTAGGCCACATAAATATGGGGAGATTCCTCAAAATTGGAGACATGCGCTTATTAAAAACCTGTCTTTAAAGGAAAGGGGGGAGTAGGACAAACCCAGGGTCATTTAGACCCTTAAGTCTACTTTCATGTTCTGGAAAAATAATGGAGAAGGTAATATTGGAGATGTTATTGTCAGAATTGGATAGGTTCAGACTTGAAACCATGTTGAAAATAGAGCTATTACCACCTGTAACTTGATGTTCTATAACATATAATAACAGCTGTGAATGAAAAATTGTGCTGTGATATAATTTATATAGAATTAACTTCATTATTTGACAGGATCATACACAAAATACTGCTCAATAAATTAGAACAACTAGGTATCAATGTACTCTTGATAAGGTGGATAGCTGCTTGACTTAGAAGTAAGACTTTGCAAATGTCATATCGCAGTTGGACAGGTGAAATTGTTGGTTACAGTCCGAGTGGTCCACAGGCCACTGTACTGGGCCCTTGCTTGTTTAGATTGTATCTTTCAGACCCAACTTTTTCATCTGAGGTGTTCTACAGTCTGTATGCCGATGATCTGTAATTGGGTAAAGTAATTACCTGTGTTACTGATAAGGCATGTCTGCAAAAGAACTGGACTAAATTGATCATTTGGGCACATTTATTTATTTATTTATTTATTTTACATTTGTTAACCGGGAGAGTCCGACTGGATACATGTCCATTTTCAGCGGAGGCCCGGGGAGAAAAGCTCCAAGTACATAACAGACATATGAACATTGTTAATGCAAAAAAAGGAAGATAGTTGAGTTCTAAATACAATATAAAGATGCATCACATCTTGGGAAAAAAAAAACAACAGCAGCATATAAAAAAACATAGGTCAGTTACAAAAGCCTTGTTAAAAAGCGGTTAAGGATAGTGAGGTAAGAGAAGGGTAAATGATAGTGGTTAATCAGGTTTGGAACAGGGACATTGCCAGAGAGTATTGAGATGGGGTTTAAGCTTTTTTTGAATTGTAGGAGTGAGGGTTCTGAGGTGAGCATGGTCGGTAGGGAGTTCCACATTTTACCTACAAAGTTTGAGAATAGAGAATCCCCAGCAGAATTATTGGCTTTGGTAGTTTGAGCTAAGATCTTATTGGAGGAGCGTAAAGATTGCAGGTTAATATAAGGGTGAATGGTGTTTTCAGAGCTGGTGTTTTCTCTGGGTGATACAATATCTGGTGAGCCATTTTGAGTTGGTTGAAATGGAGTTGGCTGGAAAACTCTAACCACCCTAGTTGCTTCAAGTTAGTGCAGTGGTGCGTTCTAAAGGTGGAATTTGTGGCAAATCTAGCTATGTGATTGTAACAAGAAGCAAGTTTGTTAAGGGTTGTCTTGTTTAGGTTTGTAAAGAGGGGAGGCATAGAAAAGAGTTGATAGTAGGTGTGTGCTGGCTATTGTAATATAAGCATGGGTAGAGAGAAAGTGTTTTACTTTATAGAGAGAGCCAAGCTTTTATTGACGGTTTTGATGGTAAGATTGAAATGGGTGTCAAATTTAAGGGAGTTATCAATGGTAACACCTAATAGCTTTGTGTGAGCTTCTGGTGATATAGTGATTCCATTGGAGGATGTAATAGAGAAGGTGGGGGGAAGAGTCTTGTTAGTGGGTGAGAAAGTAAGTAGTTTTGTTTTGTTGGGGTTGAGAACTAGTTGTCGACTTGAGAACCATTTTTCTATTAGGTTGAAGGTGTCTTGGGTTGAAGCAGTGAGGTCTGCCAGGTTGGGAGGCAGTGCTGATGATAGTCGAATCATCTGCATATTGAATGCATGTGGTATGGGGGGTGATTGTGGGCAGGTCATTAACAAAGATGGTGAAGAGAAGAGGGCCAAGAATAGATCCTTGGGGAACTCCAAGTGTAACAGGTAGGCATGTAGATAATTTGTCCTGCCATAGAACAGCCTGTTGCCTATTGGACAGGTAGGATTGGAACCATTTCAGCGTGGAATTGCTGAGTGATAGTTTTTTTAATGTATGGAGGAGTTGAATGTGGTTCACCATATCAAAGGCCTTGGAGAGGTCTAAGAAAAGAGCAGATGATAGTTTATTATTGTTTCTGAAGTTATTGATGGTATTAGAAAAGGATAGTAGGGCTGATGTGGTACTGTGATTTGGCCTGAAGCCATGTTGGGAGTTAGCTAGAATTTTATTTTTGGTGAGAATGAGAATATTCTGATAAATGCATCAAAAACTAAGCATATGAGTTTTAGGAGACATAAATTGAAAGGTGAATATTTAGTACTGCACACAATGATTTAAACTGTAGATTCATTTAAGAACCTGGGTATATGAGTAGATCCAGCTTTGAGTTTTTCTAATCATATCAAGCAATTGGTTAATGATGGTTATAAACTATAAGTTGTATGAAAAGATTTATAAAGTGTAGGAAATCAGAAATGATGATGTCATTATTAGTTACATAAAACCCAAACTTGAGTATTCGATTAACAATATGGAAACCTTATAATAAAACAAGCATAACTAACTGGAGAAAGTACAAAGGAAATAAACCAATGGCATCCATGGAAGTGAAAATTTAAGTTATTCTGAAAGACTAAAATATCTGAATGTATACAGTGTCTTGTACAGATATTTAAGAGGAGAACTTATTCAGGTATATAAAGCATTTAGAGAAAACTACCTCTGGGAATGTTTGGGTTCATCAAAAATAGAGAATCATCAGAAAACCTATGTAGAAGATTTTATAGAAATGAGAAGTATAGTAATTGCTTCTCTGAGAGAGCATCTGATGCATGGATTGAACTACTAAACTAAAGCAAGTACTAGTGTAGATATTTTTAAGAACTTGTTAAAAACTTTATTATGGGAACAAGTCATCTGAAGTTGTTGTTTTCATTTGGTCTTCAACCTATGGGACTCAGATCTGAGATCAGATCTTACTCTGCCATATACACACGCATAGGAGCTAAAATCCAAGCTACTCCCCTACCCATAATGCCTTGCTCTCCCTCCTCCCCTAAGATCTTGTTTGCTGCTCGTTCAAATATATATATATATATATATATATATATATATATATATATCTTTATATTTTTCTATTTCTCTTTCTGTTTCTCTCTCTTTTGTGAGTGTTGTATGTGTGTTTACCCTATGGCTGATCTTCCTAAGCCAGCTGGGTTTAAAAAATGTAAGGCGTGTGGACATAAGATTCCTCCATCTGATGCATACACTGTGTGTGGTGTGCTTGCGGGCGGCCCACTTGGATTCCTCCTGTTTGATATGCGCAGGTTTTAATCAATGCGTTCTTATCAACAGGAGGAATAAGTTAATTTTGAAGGGCCTTTTGCGTTCAACCTCTGAACCTTCTCCAGGCCCCTCTACCACTTCTGGGGCCTAAACCCCCACCATGAAGCCTGGGGAAGGGGATATGGCCAGAAATAAAGAGCAGGAGTGGTATAGAAAGCTGACTCTTGACTGGCCTTCCCCTGTCGAGCCACCCGCTAAGTCTTAGCCCATGGTGGTTCAGGGTTCTTCTTGACTCTGTTCACCTTGTTTCTTCCCAGAGACGGAGAGTTCCCGCAGCAAGTCTCTTATCTCTGCCTCTCCTCAGCACCATTCCAAGCCAGGGTCTGTGGCATCGTTTGTCTGGTCCACTTGGAGTCTATCTGAAGCCGAGGTGGACAGAATGATTTTGAAGTTTCTCTGGGTTCAGATAGAGTATGGGGTTTTGCCTGTTCCATTCCCCAGTGGAGCCGTGCGCATACAGCCTGAATTATTCCCACTCTCTCCTCCGATCTGACCTTCGGCTTTAAAGTTCTTGGGCCTGAGGTTTCCCGATGTTGAATTGTGGGAGTCTACGGTCACTTGTACTTCGCCAGCAGTTACCTTGAGTGATTCAGCTCCAGTGTCATCAGACCTTACAGAGACTCGGAGCCATCGCTTCAGCATCATCTCTGAAGCTTTCGTAGCTGTCCCCTTGGGGCTTCGGCACTGGGAAGCTTGGCACAAACTCCCCCTTCGGTGCCGGCAGTGACAGTCCAGGAGGCTTCAACACCTGCAGCTTTGGCTTCTGCGGTGAGGTCTTCTGAGGTCCACTCACTTTCAGCCTTTGAGGTGGTGGAGAGTGTCTTCTTGGCTCCCTTGAGGACCTTAACACTTTCCTCCTCAGAGCTCGCCCTTGCTCCTTCTGATGTTCTTCGTGTTTCACTGTTGTTGTAGTCATCAAATTTGGGTTATCCCTGCCAGGTTAGCCCTCTGCCAGCCCGAATACCAGAGACTTAGTATTTCTGCGTCGATTGCTGTTGCTTGAGGACTGACGTCAGGTCATCAGTAGTATAAAGTAAGGCAGCCGATGCCATTACATTAGTCTTTCTTGACATGGATGCAGAAGCAGTTCGCACGAGTGCCGGTCGGCCGCTACCTGAGTTTGTCTACCAAATTGAAGTTGAAGTCTTCTAAAGCTAAGTACCCCATTGGGATCCTTTTTTCTTGCACTAACCGATGTCAGAAAAAGTTGTTAATTGTCTCGCCTGTGGAAAGCAAATACCACACCGAGACTTCCACTTTTACTGCGTCACTTGTTTAGGCCCAGACCATGACGTCCTCCATTGTGGCTTCTGTGCTTTGTTCAACGCCAGAACTATCCGTCATCGGGCCCTTATTGTAGCCATATATTTTCGCTTACAGTCTTCAAATTCCGATAAGGCTTTGGTAAGCCATTCGACAGCAGATCTTTTGAAAAAACATAAATATAAAGACAGAGAAGACTGCACAGGTCCAAACCTACCAACGACTCTTCCATTAAACTAGTCATCAGTTCTCCGGTACTCAGTGAGGTGCTTTTGCAGCCCCTGATGCCCACTTCTATTGATTCACAGGCCACTACTGAGACCCTTTTTTTGTCTGGTATGCCACAAAACTCTTCTTCGACTAAGGATCCTGCGGTCGTCTGTACCTTGGATGGGTCTGGAGCCACTGAGCTGGCAGCGTCTTCCGAGGAAGTCCTTCACTACTGAATCTCGACACAAACCGACATCTTTCGTGACTACCATTCTTTCAAAAACGACCAAGTTTCTTAGGCCCAGGGTACAAACCACACCCAAGAAACCGATGACCCACTCTCAGGCACCTGCTACCTTGCCTCAGTCTCAAATGCTTAAAATGGCAGAAGACCTTATCATGCTGATCAGGGGAAGCCAAGCTACCCCCTCCAAAAGGAAAAGAGATCTGTCTCCTGTAGTTTTGTCTGAACAAGAGTCAGATTAATCTGATGCATCTGAATATGAAGACATGCAACCCCTCTCCACTTACGAGGATTCTGATGCAGAGGATTCCATTCCTTCAGCTTCTCTCCCAGAGGATTTTTCCTTTGTGGAAACCCTGCATACTTTAAGGGAGCATTTCCAGTGGGAGAGTCAGGGCTACCCTCAGTCTAAAAAGAGACTCAGGGAATCCCTAGATCTTCCACAACACAGACCCTTGGCCATCCCCCAGTCCTGGATGTTGTGGAGGATATTTTCGTGGAATCCAGCTTGACTCCTGACGCCCTTCCTCCTGCTCCCAGAAAACCAGACAGGTACTATAGAGTCCCTGACTCACACAAATATCTTAAAAATCCTGCAGCTCACCCTGAGGTCATTTCTCAAGGGCCAAAAGGGATTAAAGCAACCTCTGCTAAGAATCCCATCCCCTCGGACAGGGATTCCCGAGTATTGGACAGATGGGGTAAAAACGTATACACCTCAGCTACTCTTGCTATCAGGGCGCTAACTTGTCAGTTCCATATGCTGAAATTTCAGCAACATACCTTGGAACTCCTTAAACAAAAAAGGTCTTCCTTTCTTGCTTGGGAAGAATCTAAAGATTTACAAGAGTTAATGCATTCTGTAAGTCAGGTAACTAAACACACATTGCACTGTGGTTTTGACTCCCTAGAAGCTTCTTGCAGGGCAGCAGTCACTGGATCTGTCAATAGAAGGCATGCATGACTTAAGGAACAGCCTCTGGCAGACCATGTCAAATCTAAATTGTTGGATGCCCCCTTGCACAAAGATAACTTATTTGGCACTAAGGCAGAAGAGGTCTTAAAGATGGAAGAAAAAGCAAAATCTCTGCAAACAGTTAAGGATTTCTTGCAGGTCCAACCCCCTAGGTTTAGCAGGCATTGTCTCTCCAAACACTGGTCCTTTCCTGCTCCCAATAAACCGGCCCAGCCTAGGCCCAGTGGAAACAGACCCCCCCCCCAGAACAGCAGCTACAGGGAATGCAGAGATCTAAGCAGTGGCCTACCTCCACTTCAAAACCAGGAGTTCTAAGCCACCCCCCCTTATGGTAAGAACTCTCAATGACTCACCTCCTCCATCTGCCCACCTTCACTTACCCCTAGGTGGAAAACTCTCCTTTCACTCAAGCACCTGGGCAACCATTACCAAGCACTACTGGGGTTCTGAACATTGTGTCTCAGGGATACAAATTTTCCTTCCACACCCTTCCATCCCCAAAAGGGTTCCCAGATCTACCACCGAATCATTGGGCAGAGGCTCAAAAGCAAATCCTTTCCCTGCTCTCTATGAGGGCACTAGAGCATGTTCCTGCAGAACAGATAGGCCTAGGTTTCTACTCCAGACTTCTTCTGGTACCCAGAAGTGGGCACCTGGCACCCCATCCTTGATCTATCCATTCTAAACACCTTCCTGGTGATCCCAAAATTTAGAATGCCCACCCTCCAGCATCTGCTACCCATGCTCTCCAAGGACGGTTGGCTAGCCACCCTAGATCTAAAAGAGGCCTACCTCCACATTTCAGCGGGGAATCATGCAGAAATATCTCCGCTTCAGGGTAGGATCTCAACACTTTCAGTTCTCTGCGCTTCCCTTTGGCTTATCTACTGCTCCCAGAGTTTTCACAAAATGTCTGGCTCTGGCCATTGCCTTTTGCAGCCAAAGAAATATTCAGATTTACCCATACTTAGACGACTGCCTTATTCAGGCAGACAGCCAGGAAAAGCTGCTCAAGCACCTGGCCTTTGTAAAGACCCTCCTAACCTCCCTAGGGTACACAATCAAGAAAAGAAATCCAAACAGGTGCCTACCTAAAGGATAAATCTTCCTGGGAGAGCAAGTCTAGACACAGCATCCCAGATGGCATACCCTACACCAGAGAAACCAATTTTTCTGACAGCCTACTTCTCTCAACTAGACACCAGGCCCCAGCTTAACTGCAAGGAAGATCCTGCAAGCTCTGGGCTTCATGGCATCTTACTCATTTCATATGCCAGACTGCATATGAGGAAACTTCAGTGGTACCTAAAGAGCCTTTGGTGTCAACACTCGCAAGACCTGAAAACTCTTCTACCTATAATTCCTTGCCTAAGAAAAGATTTTCTTTGGTGGGCAACAGCATGCACCCTCAACAAGGGACTGCCTTTCTCCCCACCACCCAGACCCTCACCACAGATGCATCAGACTATGCTTGGGGTGCACACCTGGAAGGCAGGTGCATACAGGGCCAATGGAGCCTACAGCAAATCCCTCTGCACATCAGTCAAAAAGAAATGATGGCTGTGCAGCATGCCTTGATAGCGTTCAAGCCCCTCCTGTCTCCAGGGGCTCTCCTGCTCAAAACAGACAACACCACTGTGATGTGGTACATCAACAAGCAGGGAGGAGCTTACTCCTACCCTCTATGCAGGCTGGCCATGACCCTTTGGCTCACAGCCTCTGCCATACAACTACACCTATTAGCACAATTCCTACCAGGCTCTGTCAACTCTCTGGCAGACTAATTAAGCAGAAATCTTCTGGACCCACACAAGTGGCAACTCAACAGAAGTACCTTCACCCTAATAACTCAGAAATGGGGAAGCCCGAAGGTCGACCTGTTTGCCTCCCACACCAACCATCAGCTCAGCAAATTTTGCATCAGGGAGCATCACTGCATGGCTTGGAAAGTGGATGCCCTGTCCTTAGCCTGGGTCAATCTATTGGTCTATGCCTTTCTTCCCCTACCTCTCATCCCCAGGGTACTGCTCAAAATAAGGGAAGAAAAAACAAGGACCATTGTTATAGCTCCAGACTGGCCCGGCAACACTGATACCCCTTGCTTCCCAGCCTGTCCCCACTGCCTCCATGGCATCTTCCTCAGATTCCAAACCACTTGACCCAGAGGGAAGGGGAATTCATGCATCCCCAATTGCAGACACAATTTGGCAGCTTGGCTTATTCCCTAACCCTGAACCAATTGCCAACCTCAGTAAACGGGTTCGGGATGTTATCCATGAGGCCAGACACCATAGCACCAGAAAGTCTTATGCTGATAAATGGAAAAGGTTCTGCACCTGGATCCAGGCCAAGGGAGCCAATACATCACAGTCCTCGCTCCCTCTCATCCTGGATTACTTAGCTGACCTACTATACGGTGGCCTCTCTTTCTCCTGTATAAAAATTCATGCCTCTGCTATGCCCATTTTCACACTGAGCAGCCCCTTTTCTCACACCCTTTGATCAAACAGTTCCTAACAGGGGCTAGCAACTTAAGGCCACCCAGAAAGGGCACCAACACCAGCTTTGGACCTTAACTTTGTATTGGAAAAGCTCACCCTGCCCTCTTTTGAACCAGCTTCTCCTGCAGAGCTAAATTTTCTCTCCTGGAAGACAGCATTCCTTCTGGCCATCACTTCAGCTAGAAGAGTCTCTGAGCTGCAAGCACTCATGGCTGTGGAACCCTTCATCATCTTCCATGCAGACAGGGTATCCATCAGAACTAACCCATCCTTCATGCCCAAGGTGGTGTCCAGTCTGGCTCTCAACCAATCAATTCATTTGCCCACCTTTAATACCCAGAACAAGGGGGAAATGATTCTTCACTCTCTAGATGTGCACAGATGGCTCATATTCTATCTAGACAGGACTAAATCCTTCAGAAAGTCTGATCAATTGCTGGTTAGCTTTGCTACATGAGCAGAAGGCAAAGCCATCTCCAAACAAACCATTTCCAAGTGGATAGCACACTGCATCCATGTCTGCTACAAAAAGCATGGAAAGTCTCCCCCAAGGGGGTCAGGACACACTCCACTGGAGCAGCCTCCACCTCTGCAGCTTTCCTCAGAGGAGTCCCCACCAGGGACATCCTGGAGGCTGCCACCTGGACATCTGTTCACACTTTTACCAAGCATTACCACCTGCCTCTCTTCTCCAAATCCAGGGCAGGGTTTGCCTCTGCAGTCTTTTAGGGAATCCTAGCCAGCCCCCACTTTCCTTGACTGCCTCCACCCATTTCCTCAGCTTTGGGAATTAACCCAAATGTGATGACTGCAACAATAAAACACGAAGAACATAGTACAGTTGTGTACACTTACCATAAATGTAGATGTTCGAGTGTATTCACTGTTGCAGTCCTGGTTTCCCCCCTCCATCCTCCTTTCTTCTCTTTCTGCTTTTATTATCATTCTTCCTTATTGTTCTCCTTTCCTTACAAGGGATATATTGGTATTTATTTTCCACTGGTTGGGGTTCTTGCAGCAGAACCTGGCCTCCTACTTGGGGGCTCCTGACAAGTTAGGGCAAGAAAAATATGATGCAATGGCGTCAGTTGTCTTACTTTATACTAGTGACAAACTGACGTCAGTCTTCAAGCGACAGCAACTGACGCAGAAATACGAGTCTGTGGTATTTGGGTCGGCCGAGGGCTACCCTGGCAGGGATAAACCAAATGTGATGACTGCAACAGTAAATACACTCGACCCTCCATTTATGGTAAGTGTACACAACTGTACTTTTCTGGGCTTGTGTTATCCATCCTGCCTCGTTAGAGATGGTCTATGTTCCTTTTTAGGAACCCCTTGAAACTTCTGAGTTCTCTCCAGAGTGCCCACCACCAGGAGGAGGAGGCACCTAGGAAGCATATCTGCAAGAGGAGGCACTTAGATCCCCCCCAGGAATCTCTCACGGAAAATACAGACTTGGATGAGGGGGAGAGAACCCGTAAATCACCTCCAGAAGATGCCTCATTCAGAGACATCATGGAGATCCTGCACCAGAGAGTTGGATGGTCTTCACATAAACCCAACCATGACAAGTCTATGAACCTATGAACCTATACAAGTCCGTATTCCTGGAGGAGTTCGGCATAGGGCCCTCAACATCTTGGGTGTTACTGTAGCTAGGGACTCTGTTCCATAGGTTGAAGACTAAATGAAAGACTAAATGAAAGCAACAACTTCAGATAAAGAATTTATGTACTTACCATAATGTTGCATCTAAGTTGTTGCTTTTCCTTCCCTCCTCCTCCTCCCTTTGAGTTTGTGTTGTGGACCGGACAGATGCTGGCGCACGTTTATCTTCTTGGTCCTGGGTTTGAGTCTAGTGAGTGTGTACCCTTCTATGATTAAGGGTTAAGGTACTCCTCTGTGGGTTGGGCGGTGCTGTCCTGCAGCAAACTCGATCTGAGGGGAGGAGGAAGTGCAGGGCATTGTGGGTAGGGGAGGAGCTCAGGATTTCAGCTCCAGTGCTGGTGTATATGGCCGAGCAGATCTGATCTCCGATCAGAGTCCCATAGGTTGAAGACATGAAAAGCAACAACTCAGATGGAACTTTAAGTACATGACTTCTTATTTTTGGTATATTGGCAGGCTTGAAGGGTATTAATAACGGTACTTGAAATATTTGTATTTATGTGCTGCAGCTATATTCATAGAAATGTGTACCAGTAGTACAAAGTGCTTAATAGTGTACAATAATGATTTTAGGGAAACTCAGTTTGTTGTCATCATATGTGACAGTTGTTTTATGCTAGGGAAGCAGACCATGTGCATTATGTTAGAGCATGGAGTGCATTGTTTGTCAAAGCACTGTTGTGTATCGTTTGAGTTATAAGATTGCAGGAGTGGAGAGTTGAGGGTTAAAATACAGGTGTGAACAAATTTCTCTTTGCTGTTAATCTCTAGAGTAATTTTCATGTTAATGGAAATAATTTGCCTGAAAAAATGTGCATATCATTTAAAGTGATTTGAAAATATTGTCCTGTGTGGCTACACCTTCATACCCAAGTCTTTATTGAAAGCATATGAACTGTTGATTTGTAGTGGAAATCATTCTCTATACCCTCACCTGGAATTCATGAATTTTGTTTACTAGTCATAGATGTACTTTGCTTCCAGCCTTCAACTTTGGTGTGGGTACTTGGAAAGCATATATTATCCAGTCCTGCAGAAGATGGTTTAAGCAGCCTTGTTTTAGTCTGGCCACTAGTTCCATGTCACATTGTCAGTGAGCCTGTCTCTCCTCTTTGGTTGTTTATATTCTGTACAAGCAACAAACGCTACTTAAGATGGCTCTCTATAACAATTGAAGCCTGTACTTCTGCAAAGCTCAGTCACTCAACCCCGGTTAGATAATAGACATAAATTATTTTCTTTCTCTGCATTCAAAAGAAAATATCTTCTGTTCTTTCTTCTTTTTAAAACACACTTTATATGTAGAGATTTGAGCATTTGTATATTTTAGCCTAAAATCGCTTCCCTAGACCTGCTGTTTAGAATCTCCGTAATAAGCAATCACCACAGTGAAAAACTTTTCTAAAGCAAACTCCACCTTACGTAAGGCAGAGGTGGTAAGTTTCACAGCCCCCACGCTAAAGGATAACACTGCCCAAGATGCAGAATCTTTTACAATTGCACTCTATGAGCACCTGCAAGGATGCATTGATCGTGCCATCCCTAGCAAAACCAAGATTCACTCCCCTAAGAGAAGAAAACCAGTCTTGTGGACCCCTGCCATAAACAGGTTATACAACAAAAGGAGGAAACTAGTTCATAAAAAAAGCAAATCCCAAGAAGGAAAGACATCCCTGATCAGTATCAGTAAGAAACTAAGGTCCCTCATAAAATCATCCAAGGCTAACTTCGAAAGAAAAATAGCCAAGGATTCGAAAGATAACCACAAAGCCTTCTTTAGCTATGTCAAGAATCTAAGTGGCAACTTGCAGATATGCTCTGAGCTAGTGCAAAATATACTGAACCTACTGATATTGCCAACATCCTGGCAGATGGATTCAGTGCAAACTTTACCTCCCTCTCGCCTTCAAAAAGGCCCACAACAATACTGGAAAAGTGTAGTGTCCTGGAAATCACAAAAGCAGAGGTGAAAACAGCCCTTTCAAAAGCCAAAAACACAGCATCAGTGGGGCCAGATGGTGTCCCAGGCTGCATCTTGCACGAATTACAGAACGAACTAACCCCCCACCTAAGCACACTGTTCAACCTCAGCCCCTCAACAGGCTACGTGCCCATAGAATGGCACACAGCATCGGTTATTCTGCTCCACAAAGGAGGGGCCACAACTGACTCTGGTAACTTTCACCCCATAAGCCTGACTAGCCTGGTCTGCAAGGCTATGGAGCGCATCATCATGGATCTCATAACAAACATTAGGAACCTCCAAACACTTGACCCGACCCAGTTTGGCTTTAAGGGCAAATCATGCCTACTAAACCTGATTGACTTCTTCAAGACAGTCACCAAGGCCATAGACGAGGGAAAGGTGGTTCACACAGCCTACCTTGATCTCGCCAAGGTGTTCAACATCATTCCTCACTCGGGTATTATAGAAAAACTCACCAGCCTGAACATAAACCCCTATATCACAAGATGGGTTGCCAACTGGATTACAGACAGAACTCACACGGTAAGAATAGCGGGCTCCAGGTCCGACTCTAAACCAGTCACAAGTGTTGTCCCGCAAGGCTTGGTCCTGGGACCCCTAATGTTCTGCATATACTTTTCAGAAGTACAGGCAAACACAGGAGGACTATGGCTAACCAAGTTCGCCGATGACTGCAAACTGGGAGCCATAATTGACTCTCCGGCTGACATGGACATCCTTCAGAAAGGCCTTACTGAGACTGAGACAGACACCTGGTGTCAAAGTCATGGCCTCAAGCCAAATGCCAAAAAATGCATAGCCATCCCGTTTGGGAAAAACAAAACACCCACGAATTACCACAGGCAGCAGCCCCCTTAATACAGAAGAGGCAATAAGAGATCTGGGGACCCAGGTAGATAGTAATCTCTCCTTTGACAGTCATATTGACAAAGTTGTTAGGAAATCCTTCTATGTGGCCCATCTAATTACTAAAGGGTTCGCATCTAGAAATAGAGTTTATAGTGCCCCTCTACTCGTCACTCATCAGACCCATCATAGAGTACAATGCCCCATTTAGGATGTACATCACAAGACACTTCCAACAGCTGGAAAGACCACAAAAGGACCTCACCAAGAGGATTACTGGCCTCAAACATATGTCCCATGCAGCCCGACTGAAAAAACTCCGGCTGTACTCAGTGGCATATCGCTTACTCAGAGGTGATCTCTGCCTGACTTACAAAGCTATTTCCAGCTCAGAATTGATGGACATGCTCCACCTAAAGAAATCCAAGTCACTGCGAGCCACATGCTCTAGTGAGCTAAACCTCGCCACAGCAATAAATAGAACATGCTAGAGGGATAGATTCCTGTCACAGAGACTTCCTATGCTTTGCAACAAAATTCCTAACTACATTAGGCAAAGCCCCTCACTAACACTCTTCAAGAGAAACCTTGATGAGTGGATGGGTAACAGAAAATACACCCCTGGGATCACTTCATTGGCTCTACTTGACAGAGGCTCAGTTAATTAATCAATGGGGCGGCGAAAGCCGACACACTCTGACTAGGCTTATAAATGCCCTCGGGCAGATCTTACATTTCTCAGTTTCTGCAGGGTCTGTTTCACTATATTTATTTTTCACATTTAAGTATTACAAGCTTAAAATAATTCACCATAATTTTTATGTATTTATTTATTTATTCATTCATTCATTCCAGTTTAAATCAGTAAGTGGACTGGTCACCAAGCCCGTTTCAACTACAACCTCAAACAAGAGCGGCAGAGTTTTAAGGTGTATGACGTTAGTATAAGCAGTTAGAAAGTTGGGATTTGCAATGTCTGAGTAGTATTACGGCAAAAGCAGAGGGAAAGTTGCTGCTTGCAGTGATAAAGTAACAATTGCACAGAAAAAGAAAACTGCTGCCTACATCAATAGAGCACTCCCAATGCACAAGAAAAAATAACATTGCAGTTAATTGACAGTGAATACTATTCGCTTTGTAAGGAAACTGTGACACTAGTGAAGGATGCCAAACACAGGTAGTTATCAATTGCCCTAAAAGCAAATGCAGGTAGCCTCTTTAGTAAGAAATCTTTTAGTTTAGACTTGAATGTTTCCAAAGTAGAGTTGGATGATTCTAACCAATAATTTACACTAAACATTATGATAGAGACAACTAAGAAGATGTTTATTCTGTCCTAACTCTTTTGAGTGTGTACCTTTAACTCCTAGTGGGTGTGGCCTGAGCCTTTAAAAATTAAAGTATCACCTTACAATTCTAACAAATACTCACTGACAGAGGTAAAATATCAATACAGTTGTGTCTGCCATCATGTATACTTCAAGATAAAATATTCTGATACCCTGGATGTAGCATGGTTTTGGAATTATTAATGCAAGTACGAACAAGTAATATTTGACGCCTAGAGGAGCAGTAGGAGGTAAGTGCAGATGCACCTGGAGGCGTCACTCGGATGTAATGAGTTAAGGCCCTTTAGCAGTCAGTTTTTCACCTGCTACTTCAGGGGCAAGGCATGCAAGACATTTATTTGGCTGTAGTTAATCAGTTAAGAGAATTTGGGGGGGAACAGTGGTATGCAACTGTTAAATTGTATTAGATGGTCTGTAATCCTCACTGCCATGGTTCTCACATTTTTAAGAGGATGAGTTAAACGTTATATAAGTATATTGTGATTGTTCCTGAAATGTGTGTGTATTCAGATGTTTACGTATGCATGGACTTTGTCTTGAGTATTTTTATTGCATGTGATGTGCAGCCACTGTGATGCTTTAATCAGTCATTCTGTCATATAGGACAGCAGATAGTTTCCATGGCCTTTGTATGGCTATACTGTTTAACCTTTCACTGAAACATTTTTTTTTTTTTTTTGGGGGGGGGGGGGGTATTCATAGGGTTATACTAGTCTAATGATCACCATGGTCTGTAGAAGCCTGGCCATGCAACTCAACCCGGTTTTGTCATGGTGAAACTAAGATGCCTATATGTTGGGAATATGCTAGTAAGGTGGTAGCTAAGGGTTATGGTGGATTAATGTTAGTTGGGGATTAACTTACTTCTGTCAGCCTCTGCCCGTATAGGTTCATAGAGAGAAGTAACCCAAATTGTGATGTGTGCATAGTATCTAACACACACGCACACACACGCGCACACACACATGCACACGCACTCGCGCACACACACACACACACACACACACACACACACACATATGTACGTGTTGCTTCACATCTGTGGATATATCATCCAAAGATATGTTTCAAACCTGGGTCTGTGAGAATGTTCAAAATCTGGTATTGTCCATTTTAGTACTACCATTTCAGCTGTTCTCCAGCTCCTAGGTATTTCTTATGACCAATAATTACGTGCCTGTAGTATATTCACTTTAAGAACATGAATAGCTCTTTAAATGTCTTTATTATCTCTTACTGCAGCAATTTACAAGTTCCATGTACTTGTATGTAGTAAGAAGTCAAAACAGAATCCCACAGGGGTTAACACTCTGTTTTAACACTAAATGGTCCTGTTTCTTCATTATGAGAGACCATCTGTGAATTAAGAGATTTTGTACTGCCGCAGGACTTGTACAGAGAAAGAAACTAGTTTAATCCTGATTAAAATACACTTTTCTTTTTCATTAGAAATATCAGTTTAAAACGTCAGTACTTAGCAGCTTGTGAGCTTTACTTAGATGAATACAGGTTGTTTTTATATGGGTTAGAAAGTCACTTTGTGCTCGGGCTGTATTTGATAAAGGTAATGTGGATTAGCGATGTATCCCCATTAACAGTTAAAAATAAATAGTCTGCCAGAATGCCTGCCTGTGTGTATTGTTGAAATCTGCCATAGTGCACCACTTAATTTTATTTTATTTGCCTGACTGGCACTAAAGCCTTCATCGTGCTTTTTAGTTAATGTTCTGTCACATTTTTATGCTTTCTTTACTGCTTTGGAAATGTTATTTGAGTTTTATGTAGCTAGGCAAAGCACTATTTTTTGGTTTACATGGGAATGTATTTCAGCAGCTTCACAACTCATGATGCTTTACTTTCTCATTTCTTTTTTGTTTCAGTTCATCAGTTTTAAATTGGTTTTGCTAGTACCGTTGAGTGATTTTTGAGGAGCTGTCATCCTTAGCTGTGTTTTTGACTACTGTTACCTAACTGTATTTTGGAGTCTTAATAGATGAATAGATACTCAGTTAATTCGCTTGTTACTGTGATAAATTCAAAATATTATGTGAGGGGGATTACATTTGAAGTATCCAGCACCAGTGCTCCTGTTCGATTTTTTTTCATGACGGCATTGACAACTTTCTGAATACAGTTTCTGAAGCCCAGAACTTACCTATATCAGAGTCAGTGTTGGTAAGCAGGATCTTTCACACTTTTCATTTGTATGTTTAGATAGATGCAGATTGCAGAGCCAGGATGGTTGTGTTTAGAAAAAAATATGCTTATCCTGTTTGCTGTTTTTTAATTTTATTTAGTTTTTACTAGGCTTCTTGTTGCTGCACTGTTGAATTCTCTCCTTTGTATTTGACTGCGTTCTTTGCTAGGTAGTGTAGTCCTCAAGATTATAGGTATCCTGGGAGTACTTCAGTTATTTTTTTTTTTTGTTTAACTGGTTAGATAGGCTGGTCTGAGGGTTCTTTTCAGCTGCAGCCCAGCTCAATTCAGTAAGGCAGTGACTTTATATAGTATCAGCAGCAAAGTATACAGTAGACAGAGTTGGAATTAGAAGTGTAAACAAGTCTGATTTTTTTTAACCAGTTGTGCCTCCTGGATGCTGCTTTGCTTAACTCATGCATTTCAAATTGTGCTATGGCTGTGTTCTTAAGAGTTATTTCAGAAATGAAGATTTCAGGCTGAAGGAACGGCATTTGTTTGCAGCGTACTTTTGCCAGGTTGTTTTTCATTTAACGCATACTGTCACTCTTGCTTAAGTTAACACAACGCAGTCTGTGCAAAATTACAAGAAAATGTTGACATCATATGACTTCTTGCCCTTTGGATTAAATTGCTGGCTTATGAAGATAAACTCTATAAAAAAAAAAAAAAAAAAAAAACAAAGTGCAGAGTCTGGAGGACCTCTCCAGTCTTTCTGGACTAAGTGCATAGATAAAATGTCTAGCGCTGAAATTTCAAATGAAAGTGAGAATGGTTTACTCCTCTGTTAAGCATTAGAACGCTTTGAATGCTTTGTCATTAATACACCACTGTTGTGGTAGAAGACAAGAACGGGATTACTAATTATGCTTGTTACACCTGACATCTTTAAGGAATGTATGATGATGAGTGAGGTACTTCAGAGAGATGGCACAGCATCTTGCCACATTTACCAAAAGGAATTTAATAGAGAGTGAAAACATTTTTTGCATATGTACTCCAAGCATACCTCAACCTTTTAGCACAAGAATTCGGGACAGAACTAAAAATAATGAGGGCACAAAGGCCCAAAATCAGGAACAGATTTTAAATATTACTCTCAAAAAACTTAGAAAGTTGCTGCAATAACAGTATTGTATTATCAACGATTTTATGGAAGATCTGATGTTCTTTTCATTCTTGTTCAATGTGTGAGTACCGGATCTGTCTCTGCCGCATATACAAGAATTCGGAACCAACTCTTGAGCTTCTCCCTTTACCTATACTGACCCAATCAGCCAACAAATACCTCAGATCTCATTTGCTGCCATCTCACACAGATACTGATTCTTCTCAGAGCTACCTTTTGTTTATTAAATTGACTTGTGAGTAACAGCTATTTGAAAAGCTCTTCTTAACTAATGTTAATCCTCCCTCTCCTATTGTCAAGTTTTCGGCTTTGTCCACCATTAGGTCATTTTCTGTTTTTCTACCAACTGGTAGTTTTTTGACTTACCATTGTTGGTACTAGTACTTCCTTTCAACCTTGTTCTACGTTTTTAGAGAGTATTCTATTTACCATTGCATTTTTGTTATTGTATTTGTTTTCAAGCTATGGCTGAGAAGCCAACTGGCTTTAAAAAGTACATTTCCTGTGGAAACACAATTCCTAATTCTGATGGCCACAGAGAGTGCATTTACAGCATAGGAGCAGCACACCTTAATACCATCTGGTCTATTTGTGCTGGGTTTAATTCTGGAGCTCTTTCTGACCGGTGGAGTAAGTTAGTCCTTAAGGGGATGCTTCCTCTCGTTATTTTTTTCTTCAGGGGCTCAAAACGAAATCTCCTTTGAAGACTAAAGGGTCTCATGAGTCTCATAGGAGATCCCCCTGCCATTTTCCGAAGGCTTCAACTTCGACCACAGCTTTTCGGAGCCTCCACAAAAAATTCAGAAAACATTCAGATCCAACATTTCCTAAAAGAAAGCACTCTGATCCAAAATCCTCAGATCCATCTGTTGTACTGATAATCTCCTCACACCCACTCACCCAGCTTAACAGTTGAACTAGTATCTCCTTGACGCCTTTCCCCGTTTCTTCAAACAACACTGAGGAGAGAGTCTAGGCCACAATTAACTATATTAAACAACAGGTCCTCCCGGAGTCTTTCCAAGGCAGACGTGGATAGGATGATGAGGAAATTCCTCAGATTCAGATTGAGGTTATGCCATCTCAGTCAACCATTGGATCAATGAGCCTTCCATCCACTTTTCCTGTAGCGATTTATCCTTTTCCTATCTGTCCCAGGGTTTCGAACACTCAGATCTGAAAGTCCTGAGTGTCTGTGTTGGACCCAAAGACAACTAGGTCTTAGACTCCAACAGCCTCACTAGCTACTTCCGCTCCTACTCCCTTGGATCGGGATGAATATGTGAACCGAATCATCGCTGCCAGATGTGGGGACTGGGTTCCACTACAATTTTATCTGAGCAGTCCTTGCCCCTCCGAACCTCAGTACTGAATAGCTCAGATCTAACTCCCTCCTGGAAGCATGTATCTGGGCAGGGTGGGAGCTTGGTTGCTTCGAAGGTCTCTGCTCTATTGCCACCAGCCATGGCTTCTCCCGTTCTGTCTGTCCTCAAGGTAGAGGAGAGGGCTTTCTCTTGACCGAGAGATTGTTACTCTTCATCCTTGGATCCAACATCTCTTCCCCCTTTGGGTCTGAGATGTGATCCTTTCAGGCCTACTCCACAGGAACAGCCAGTACTGTCTAGCAAATAAGAACTTCCCCTCTCTTCAGATACCTGTCCAGAACATTCCATTGAAGAGATTCCCTGTAAGAGAATGTGTGAAAGAAGATGCACAGATTCCCCTGTGGAATCTCTCACTAAACATACTGATTTTCTGTGGAGGAAGGGTCCCCCAGATCTCCACTGTATGACATCGTCTTTGGAGACATCTTATAGATCCTTAAACAAGAAGGTTGATGTGCTTCAGATACCTCCTCCCCAGAGGAGTCCATTTTTTGGAAGCTTTTGGTTCTGGTCCATCTACATCTTGGGTGACTGCCCCAGTTGATGAACTTATTGATTTAATCTCTTGCTGGGCATGGAAGGAACTGGACTCTGAACCAATTCCCTAACACTCAGGCACTGACAAAGGATAAACCCCATTGGAGCAAAGGAGTCCCTGTTAATGCTTTGGTTGTTGCAGCAGCCACAAAAAAAGGAGCTAGCCGAGCAGCGCTCCTCTGTCCAGCACACCCCAATAGAAAGTCTGGGACATTTGACAGGTTTGGAAAGTGTATATTTGCTTTGTGACCTTAGAGGTCCCTGAATTATTTAGCACACTTCACAAGATTACAGGTGGGTTTAACCAAGGAACTCTCTAAATCCCTCTTGGAGTCCATGTCTGTGGAGGACTACAAAAGGTCCTCTTCACAGCTGGCCACTCTGTTATCCATTTCCAGTGCATCCATGAGGTTAATATCCCATGCTGCACAGGTACCTTACAGGCTGCCGATTCAGGCAGAGCTGTAAGGAGGCATGCCTGGATGTGGTTATGCAACTTTTCTGAACCTTCATCAATGTTCCCTTTGGTGGAATGTCTTTGTTTGGCCCTTCTGTGAAAGAAATGGTATCCTAGAGTGAACAGGACAAATTGACAAAAGGTGACCTAAAGGGTTATACCTAATCTCTTGAGTTTGTCAGCAGTGCTCAGGTGGGGTATTGTCATACACCTTGGCCAGGTCAAGGTAGGCAGTGTGAATTATTTATGTTCCCTCATCCATTGTTTTGGTGAGCCTCTTAAAAAAATCCACCAGGGTGAGTAGCATGACCTGCCCTTGACAAAACCAGATTGGGTTGGGTCTACTGTGTGAAGGATTCCAATATCATTATTGATCATTTTCATGATGATTCTTTCCATGGCTTTGCATATGAGACTAGTGAGACTTAAGGGTTCCTGTCAGAACTGTAAATGTCAAAAACGTAAAATGACGAAGCAGCTTTTAAGCAAATTTTTTCCCTGGGAAAGAAGTCGCTTGGTCACTTCCGTCACTTTGCTATTTTCGGCACTGTAGTGCGATCTCAGAGTTGGTATATTTAAGTAGGGGGGGTGAAGCCCCCACTTAAAACAGTGTTTAGTGTGTTTTTTTTTTTTTTTTTGGGAACAGCAATTTTTTTTCACTTGGAAAAAAAAAATGCTGTTCTGGTAGTTCGCTTAGTTACGTTTTCGCTGTTTTGGGTTCGTTGTAACAGCATTTAGTCTTTTGATCATTCACTGTTATAACATAGACCTGAGACTTATGGGTCTGTAGATGGCCCACCTTTGTGCAGACAGATGGCTATTGCCTTTCTCTATTTGCTAGGCACAGAGCTTATTTGGTGGCTACAGTTAAATAGCAATTCCAGAGAGCCTGATGGGTCATGCTTCATGCTGTTTAGAAGGCATCCTCATCCTAGGATATTTTCCTGGATCATCGATGCAGTGTTCTTGGCCTTAGAGAGAGCATAGCAGACGTGTTCAGTAATGATAGTAGGAGTTATGTTTGATGGTATTTCCTGAGGGAAGGTTGAGGGGGGAAAGAGGTGAAGTTAAAGCTGAATTTGTCTGCCAGTCGCTTTGCTATATCTTCTGGCTCAGTGTAGGTGGCTCTATTAATAATGAGCTGTGCACACAATTCTGTATTACCATTGAGGTTGCATACACAGCTAAAGAATGTGTTATGGCTCTTCCTGGCCTGGGAGATCAAATTTACATCAAATCTGTCTTTGGTCGACTTTATTTTTCCTTGAGGAGTGAATTTAGTTTGGTGAGGGTGCTTTTATCCTGCTGGATGCTACATCTCATTTTTTGCCATGGTTTTCTTCTTTCTGTTATAGAGTCTATTGATATAATTTCACCAGGGTGGCTCGGTTTTTGAGTTCTGTACTTGTTCCTGGTGGGCACAGCTGCCTGTATACAGCTATTAACATACTTGTATAGGGTTTTGTGAGCAGTCCTGTTTATGCAACAGTGTTCACAAGGTTTGTGGAAGCTTGAAATTTTCCCAGGTTATTAATTAATAGTAGGAAGTTAGCCTTAGAGTTCCTGAACCAGGGCTAGCTGGGGTTCTTGGCTTTATTTTTATTTCAAAGGAAATTGTTTTGTGGTCTGACCTTACCAGATGGGACATTACACAAGGGAGTGTGCAGCAGTCACTCTGTCATATTAGTGAGGACCAGAGCTAGTATGTTTGCACCTCTGGTTGGTTTATTAACAGTTTGGTACAGGGTGACCAGAAATCTCTTTGCCTGCAAGTTTGGTGCCGTATATGATTCCCAGTTAACACTGGGGTAATTAGTCACTGTGAATATGGTATTGAGTGGAATGATGAGTTTTTCCAGTAAACTTAAATACATGATCTGATGTCCTTTTTTATTCATCCTAAACTATTGGGTTCGAATCCAACTCAGCAGCTGCTTCCAAATCATCGGATTCTTGAACTGTCAAGCTCCTCCCTTTTACCCATAATGCCCCACCAACCTAACATACCTCAGATCTCATTTTCCGTCATTGTGAACAGACATGGATTACGAGCTGTTGAGCGTTAGTTGTGTAATCGCTTGTTTGTCATTTCAGTTAAATTCCGTTTAGATGCTCTTCGTGTTTCACTGTTGTAGTTATCACACTTGGGTTATCTGCCTGCAGGTAGCCCTCAGTCGGCCCGAATACCAGAGTCTTGGGATTTCTGCATCTGATGCTGTTTTCTCTTCCATGACATCAGATTGTCAGGGGTATAAAACATGCAGCCAATGCCATTACATCAGCTTTTCTTGCCGTGCGGGAGCCCGAAGCAAAAGCAGTTCGCAAGTGCCAGTTGGGGCACTACCTGAAATTTTCATTTTTTGAATTTCAAACCTGAAGTCTTCTAAAAGCTAAGTACCCCATTGGGGATCCTTTTTTCTTGCTCTAACCAATGTCAGAAAAAGTTAATTGTCTTGCCTGTGGAAAGCAAATGCCTCACGGAGATTTTCATTTTTACTGCATCACCTGTTTAGGCCCAGACCACGACGTTCCTCGCTGTCAGTTTAGTGCCTTGTTCAACACCCAAACTATTCGTCGTCTGGCTATCTTTGACGCTAAATTATTTCACTCTCGTTCTCCATATTCCGAAATGGCTTCGTTAATCCATCTGACTACTGATCTTCTGAAAAAACGTAAGGCTAAAGACGGAGACAGACTGCATAGGTCCAAAACGTCTGACGCTTCTGTTAAGCTAGTCGCCAGTCCGCTGGTACTCAGTGAGGCACTTTCGTAGCCCCTGATACCCTCTTCTACAGATTTGCAAGCCTCTACTGAGACCCATCTGGAGTCTGGTATGCTGCGAGATGCTTCTTTGACTATGGAACCACCTGCGGATGACTCGACCTTGGATGGGTCCGGAGCTGCTGTGCAAGCACTGGCTTCTGAGGGTGTATTCAGGCCTTCCGATGTTCGTATTAAACCGACTACTTGGTTCTTGTCTAAAACTACCGATTTTCTCAGGCCCAGAGTTCGCACTACCAAAGCGCATTCTCAAGCTCCCATGCCTCATACAAATGCTTAGAATGCCTGAAGACCTTATTACTTTAATAAGGAGAAGCCAGCCTTCCCCTTCTAAAGGACAAAGAATTGATTTTCCTTCTGATTCTACAGACCATGAGTCCAATGACTTTGAAACCTCTGATTACCAGGACGTACGGTGGTGGTGCTGCGGTAGCATTGTCGCCTCACAGTTAGACGTTGCCCGTTCGATTCTCAGTCAGAGCGTCTTCTGTGTGGCGACATGCGTGAACAGGTGTTCCTTCATTGAAGGTTGTGCGTTAGGCCCGGCAAGCCAGCACGTAAAACTCTACTGCCAATCATTAGTGGACCGGAGTTCCGCTGTGGCGACCCCTAACCGGGAAAAGCCGAAAGACACAAACAAACAAACAAACAAAACCCTTATCCACCTATGAGGATTCAGATGCAGAGGATTCCATTCCCTCTTCGTCCCCTCCAGAGGACTTTTCTTTCTGTGAAACCTTGCATACCCTAAGAGAGCATTTATGCTGGAAATGCCAGGATTGCCCTCAGTCAAAAAAGAGACTCGGGGAATTTTTAGACTTGCCTCAGCACAGACCTCTAACTATACCCCCTGTCCTGGATATTGTAGATGTCTTCATGGAATCAAGTGTTACCCCTGATATTTTACCTCCAGCTCCTAGAAAGCCTGAAAGGTACTACAGAATACCTGACTCTCACAAATTTCTCTTTAAAAATCCTACTGTGGATCCAGAGACCATTTCCCAGGGACCTAAAGGTATTAAGGCTACTACAGCCAAAAACCCTACCCCTTTGGACAGGGATTCTAAGGCTTTAGACAGATGTGGTAAGAAGGTATATACCTCTGCAACTCTTGCCATCAGGGTTTTAAATTGCCAGTTTCACATGCGGAAGTACCAGCAGCATATTATGGAACTAATTAAACAAAAAATGTTGATGATTCCTGATTGTGCAGAAAATAAAGATTTACAAGAGTTAATGCATTCTGCTAGCCAGGTTGGTAAACATACCTTGCAGTGTGGTTTTAATGCCTTAGAAGCATCTTGCAGGGCTGCTGTCACTGGGTCTGTTCTGAGAAGGTATGCTTGGCTGAAGGAACACATCTTGCCAGACCATGTCAAAGCAAAGTTACTAGATGCTCCATTAAATCAAGAATGTTTGTTTGGCACAAAAGCAGAAGAAGCTCTTAAAAAGATGGAGGAAAAAAGCTAAATCTATGCAAACTGTTAAAGATTTCTTACAGGTACAGCCACCTAGATTCAGTAGGCATTGGCCTTCGAAGAACTGGTCCTTTCCAGTCCCTGCCAGGTCTTCTCAGTCCAGACCCAGAGGCAACAGACCACAGTCTACAGTCTCAGTGTATGCACAGCTCTAAACAATGGAGTGCTCCCACCTCAAAAAACAGGGAGTGTTAAGCCACCCTCTTATGGAAAAAGTTCACAATGACTTCTCCTGCATCCTTCCCAGCCATGCCCAAGTACTTGCACCCCTAGGAGGAAAACTCGTCCTTCATGCAAAAATCTGGGAATGCATTACCCAGGACAGTTGGATCTTAAACATTGTATCCCAGGGATACAGATTCTACTTCCATTCACTGCCAACCCCAAGCGGATTGCCAGACCTTCCCCCAAACCAGTGGGCAGAGGCCCAAAAGCAAGTACTTTCTCTTCTCAGTATCAGGGCTATTCAGCCTGTTCCAACAGGGCAAAGGGGACAGGGTTTCTACTCCAGACTGTTTATGGTGCCCAGAAAAGAAAACTGTTGGCGCCCTATCCTGGATCTGTCCATTCTCAACACTTTCCTGGTGGTACCAAAGTTCAAAATGCTTACACTCCAACAGCTGCTACCTATGCTAGCCAAGGACTCCTGGCTGGTCACCTAGACTTAAATGAAGCTTACCTGCACATCACCATAAGGAAATCTTACAGGAAATATCTGCGCTTCAAGGCAGGATCTCTGCACTTCCCTTTGACTTATCTACTGCACCCAGGGTATCCACAAAGTGCCTGGCTCCAGCCATTGCATACTGCAGGCAGAGAAACATTCAAATTTACCCATACTTGGATGATTCCCTGATTCAGGTGGACAGTCAGGAATTGCTACTTCAGCACCTGACATATGTAAAGAGACTCCTAACTTCTCTGGAGTATACTATCAACGAAAATAAATCACATCTGGTACCCAGCCAAGAAAATGTATTCCTGGGAGCAAGCTTGAACACAACTTCCCAGATGGCATTCCTCACTCCAGAAAAGCAGGTTTATTTGACAAATTACTTCAAACTACTGGCCACCCAAACCCAGCTATCTGCAAGAAAAGTACTGCAAGCCCTAGGGTTCATGGCCTCATGCATTCTCCTAATTCCATATGCAAGACTGCATATGAGGAAACTTCAGTGGTACTTAAAAAGTCTCTGGTGTCAACATTCTCAGGATCTGGAAACAGTGATTCCGATCATTCCTTGCCTAAGGACAGAGTTCCTTTGGTGGGCAAAGGCCTGCCAACCACAACAAGGGACTCCCTTTCACTCAACCCCTCGCCGCCCAGACCCTGACAACAGACGCATCAGACTATGCACGGGGGGGCTCACATGGCAGGCAAACGCATTCAAGGCAAATGGAGCCCAGGACAAATGTACCTGCATATCAATCAAAAAGAAATGTTAGCTGTACAGAATGCTCTGACAGCCTTCAAATACCTTATCCTTCCAGGACAACTCTTGATAAAGACAGACAACACCACCGTCATATGGTACATAAACAAGCAGGGGGTAACTCATTCCTACCCACTCTGCAGGTTAGCCATGGCTGTGTGGAACACAGCCTTGATCAACCAGTTGCACCTGCAAGCTCAATTCCTGCCAGGCAAACAAAATTCACTGGCAGATGACTTAAGCAGAAATCTAATGGACCGCACGAGTGGAAACTGGAACCCAGTTCATTCAAGCTTCTAAATCCACAGGTGGGGGACTCCAGAGGTGGACCTCTTTGCTTCCCCCCAGAACCATCAACTGAGCAGATTTTGCACCAGAACTCCCCACAGCCAAGCATGGAAAGTGGATGCCCTATCCTTTACATTGGAAAACCTCTCAATCTATGCCTTTCCCCCTCTGCCCCTCCTCTCGAATGTACTACTCAAGATCAAACAGGACAGACCAAGGACAATCATTATTGCACCAGACTGGCCACGCCAGCACTGGCGCCCACTTTTATGCAGTCTAACAGTGCCACCCTAGTACCTGCATCAGACCCCCTCTCTGCTGTCCCAGCAGGATGGTCAGATTTTGCATCCTCAGCTGCAAACCCTGAACCTAGCAGCATGGCTTATTCCCTGAATTAATCACCTGCAGCCCTCAGCAAACAGGTGATTGATGTCATCCTTGAGGCCAGAAGGGCCTCGTACTAGGAAATCCTATTCAGAAAAGTGGAAAAGATACTGTACTTGGAGCCAGTCTCAGGGAAAGGACACAGCCTTGCCCACCTTACCTCAAATCCTAGATTATCTAGCAGAGCTGCTCCACAAAGGCCTATCCTTATATTCCATTAAGATTCATGCCTCTGCCATCTCAGCTCATTACAGTACTGAGCCACCCCTCTTCTCTCACCCTCCTGAGAGGAGCTAACAATTTAAGACCCCTGAGGAGAGCTCCTACTCTAGCCTGGGACCTTAACTTTGTACTAGAGATGCTCATGCTTCCCCCTTTTGAGCCTGCTGCTACAGCAGAGTTAAAATTTCTCTCTTGGAAAACAGACCTACTTCTAGCCATCACTTCAGCAAGAAGAGTGTCTGAGTTACAGGCCCTTATGGCTGTAGAACCCTTCATTATTTTCCATGCGGACAGGGTTTCCCTCAGGACTAACCCATCATTTATGCCCAAGGTTGTATCCAGTGTGGCTTTAAACCAATCCATCCATTTACCAACCTTTTTTTCCTAATCTTCAGAATAAAGGGGAAAGGATCCTGCACTCCTTGGACGTGCACAGACAGCTTAGGTTCTACCTTGACAGGACTAGACCATTCAGAAAATCTGACCAGCTGCTAGTCAGCTTTGCTACAGGGGCAGAGGGCAAGACCATATCAAAGCAAACCATTTCAAAATGGATAGCACACTGCATCCATTTCTGCTACAAGCACCATGGAAAACTTACCCCACAGGGGATCAGAACCCATTCCACTAGGGCTACCTCAACCTCTACAGCATTTCTCAGGGGAGTCCCTACCAGGGACATCCTGGAAGCTGCAACCTTGAGTTCAGTACACACCTTCACCAAGCATTACCACTTGCCTATCTTTTCTAAATCCAGAGCTGGATTTGCTACAGCAGTCTTACAAAGCCTGCTAGCCAGCCCTAATACTTCTTGACTGCCTCCACCCTTCCTCAGCTTTGGGAATCAACCCAAGTGTGATGACTGCAACAGTGAAACTCGAAGAACATAGTACAGTTGTGTACACTTAACATAAATGTCGATGTTCGAGTGTATTCGCTGTTACAGTCCTGGTTACCCTCCCTCCAGCCCCCTGACTTTTCTATAGTTTCTACCTATCCTCTTTTTGGCCATATCTTATGGCAATGGTATTTACTTTTTACTGGAGGTGATCCATACCATGTAATTGCTTCCTATTTTGGGGGGTCCTGACATCTGGGGCAAGAAAAACTGATTTAATGGCATCGGCTGCATGTTTTATGCCCCTGACAACCTGACGTCATGGATGAGACGACAGCATCCAACACAGAAATCCCAAGACTCTGGTATTCAGGCCCACTGAGGGCTACCTGCAGGCAGATAACCCAAGTGTGATGACTGCAACAGTGAATACACTCGAACATCTACATTTATGGCAAGTGTACACAACTGTACTTTTCTTCTTATACACTTATAGTTATTTCCCTACACCTCCCTTGTACCCTTTTTCTTAATTGCATCCTTTTTTCCTCTAACGGTCTTTTCTCATACTCCTTGAATTACCTCTCAATACCATTGTTGGTAGTCTTCCTTTCCCCTTCTTGTATTTTTTTATAGTACTCCTTAAGCCTTTTATTTCCTTTTATTAAAAAAAAAAAAATCCTGTCCATCTTTTCTGGATATACCTTCTTGACTGTCATTGATTATTTTTTCATGACTATTTAGAGATGTTAGACAAACTTCCAGTTTCTAAAATGTGTTTCTTGTGGGCACAAGATTCTGCACTTAGTGTATACTGTTTAGTCCCAAAACACTTGGAGGTAGATTGTGAAATTTGTGCAGGCTTTAATTCCAAAGGTTTGAGTGACAGGAAGAATAACTGTATCCTAAGGAGGGATTCATTTTCCTTCCAAACACTCTAGTCTGGATGCTGTGGCTTAAACCCCTAAAAAGCAAGACAAAAAGGGGTGAGACTGTTCCAAAGGACAAAGATTCATGTAAAAGGTCTCCTGATCGTCCTTCCACCTTGACTTTGACTCCTTCATCGGAGCCACCACCAAAACTTTTGAAAAAGTCAGATCTGTCCACTTCAGATCTGAAACCAAGAATTGAAAAATCCCCTCCAATCGATACCCCCCTTTGCTTTCAGAGCCTATCCCTTCCAGGTTACCATCTTTGTTCCTTGACATTCTAGACCCTCTTAAACAGCTTCATCAATTTGATCCTCCAGGAGCCTCTCCGAAGCGGATTTGGATAGGATGATAAGTTCCTTAAGACACAGATTCAATGAGAGTCATGTTGGCTCCAACCCCAGTGGGTCCTGAGACTCTTTATAGAGCCACAACACCTTTGATTTCTCCTTCTGTGAGTCATCTTTCAGTTTCAGCACCATTGGATCTGAAATCCTTGAGTGTCTTCCTGAGATCTAAAGATCATTGTTTCTTTGTGTCTGATGGTTTTTTGGATGCGACTGGCACAGTATACCTTGGAGCCAGAGAACTCTCGGAGCTGAAGTGTCAACACTGGCTCCTGCATTTCAGATCAATCGAAGAGGGTCTGTCAGATCCGTTGCTTACTGCTTCTGCTAGACACTCTGATTTCATGTTTGTGGAGAGAGGCTTCTCTATGCCTAGAGAACAGATGACCATGTCCTCTTCGGATCAAACTTCATTTCATTCGATTTTGCATCCTGAGCCTCGATCATCCCTTCCACTGGAACAGCCAGTCCGAATTAGCCACCACTCCACCCATGAGGATGTCATTATCTTTTCAGATACCTCACTGGAGCATCCCACCAAGGAGGTCCCTTGGACAGGAACGTGCAAGAGGAGGCACTTAAGTTCCCCACAAGAGTATTACTAAAGGCACTGATTTTGATAAGGGGTGTCACTCATCCCTCTCTGACATAGATGATGAACAGATGGGGTGGTTCGTTTAGCTGCTTTATTACATAGAAACACATCAGGATGGATAGCAACATCATAAAATATGAACGGACTGATTAACAGACAGACCTTAAAACATACATGCTTGCATTTCAACAGCTTACTAGAAAATGGCAGTCAGGTTCACACGTGCTCAGTATTTGTGCACTTGTGCAAGCCCTTGGAAATCTTCTTAAAGGTACATACACACACATTAATCTACATCCTCCCTCATAAAAAGATTGCCCTTATTTGAAAATAACAGAGTTAGACATGTATTACTATAGACATTAGAAACAAACACAATGTTCATGTCCAAGTTACCATGTATCTATAACGCGGTCTGGAGATGCAGCTGGATCTGGTAACATAATAATCTGGACTGGGTTTAGCAATAAGAAAAGTCTTTGGTTAACAACTCTTATCAGGAACTTCTGGATTCATCACAGGAACGGAAATATTCTCTGGAACTGTAATACTGGACAACTCCGTCTGAGGTAGTCTTTCTCACAATCCATGTGCTGCGGTATAGGCTCAGACACTGGCATCAAATGTTTCCGATTCCACAGTGTATGATCTGTGCTCTGAGCAACTACTCTTCACGACTCCAATCCAATCAAAACCTTTGCACGTTTGCATTCTTACCACTTCTTCGCCTTCTCGTAAAGGATTAAGTGGTTTGCTGGTCTTATCATAGTAAGACTTCTGGGTTAAATGCTTCTTTAACAGATTGGTTTTCACTCACCTGCACTTGACACTGACCTGTACTTGACACATGGAGCCAGCAATTGACTACTGATTGGTAACGTGGTTCTGGTTTGTCTCAACAAAAGTCTCTGGACAGGTGAATCTGGGCAGGTGAACCAAGATGTTTATCACAAGGAATATTTCTGAGATTCATGAGATTCAGAAAAAACACCACTATTGTCTCGTTTGGAGTTCTCTAGTAACTGTTTTGCACTTTGAACTGCACGTTCTGCCAAACCATATGACTGCGGATACTCTGAGCTACTCGTGACATGAGTAAAGTCCCACTCTTCGGCAAATCATTTGAACTGTTGGCTTGTAAACTGTGTGCCATTGTCAAATAACTTTGGGTGGACTGTAAAATGATGCTTCATCTTAGTGATGGCAGCATTGGATTCTAGAATAGGAAGTAGGTCAATCTTGAACCAATTTGAATAAGAGTCTACTAGCACCAAGTAATGTTGACCATTCCATTCAAAAATGTTGGTAGCTACTGTCAACCAAGGTAGTTCAGGTATCTGGTTTAGATGAAGTGGTTCTTTTTGTTGATGTGTCTTAGTACTGTTACACAGAACAAGATGAAAGTACTCTCTCAATATATTGTGACAAAGAATGCCAAAATACTAGACATCCCGCCCTTCTTTTGGTACAGTCTGCTCCTGGGTGACCACGATGCAAGACAGTAATGCACTCTTGTTGCAAGAACTTTGGACCAATTATTTTTGGACTCTTCATAGGGCAGCCAATGTGGTGCAGTGGTTAGCATTGCCACCTCACAGCAAGAGGTTCCCTGGTTTGATTTTCGGCTGGGGTGCCTTCTGTGTGGAGTCTGCATGTCCTCTCTGTGGTCGTGTGGGTTTCCTCTGGGTGCTCTCGCTTCCTCCCACATCCTAAAGACATGCTGTAGGTTTATTGGACACTCTAAATTGGCCCTAGGTGTGTGTGCGCCTTCTGTTGAATGTTGGGCACCGGGCTGGCAACTCGACACTGTAAAACTCCACTGCCAGCCATTCTGCAGTCTATTCCGCTTTGGTGACTCCTAACCGGGAAAAGCCGAAAGAAGAGTTTTGGACCTTTCATAGTGATACCATTGTCAGACAAAATCTCAGTTCTGTATGGAAAATGAGGTTGCACTTTCTGAGGTAAACTAGATTGCTTTGATGGCCATCCTTGTTGAATAAAGTGGTTAAACTTCTCTAAAACTATCTATGGCTGTGTGATCTCTCAGCTCATCAAGACGTGTGGAAGAAAAATTTCTCCCTTCCATGACTTCAAAATCAAGGGTCTCATGCTGTTCTTGGTGTTTCTGGGAGATCTGGATAATGTATAAGCAAGATAAAGAACTTTGCCTTTCTTGTAGACTAGTGAAATTATACTTTTGTGATCTGGCTGAAGCTATACGCATAGGTTTCTCAAGGTAGTGACTAGAGGTTGGTGGTCTGTTTTGATCTGGATAGGTCTACCATAAACATAGTCATGGAACTTTGAACATGCAAACACAGTTACCAAAAGCTCTTTCTCGATCTGAGCACATTGCATTTCAGTTTGGGTAAGAGTTCTTTTGCTCCATTGCAGGTTGAAAGACTTCACTTGCAGAATTTATCTCAAATGGCATTCTCAAAAATCTGTACTTTCCAAATAGAGTACTGAAAGTAGTTAGCAATGAGGATTTCTTGTCGAGCTGAATTTGCAAAAATGAACTCTTTGCATCTAAGACAGAAAAAAAACAGTGGCATTTGGCATCAGAGCTGCAACTTCAACTGTGCACGCTGGATGATGTCTTTTTAGTGCTTTGTTCAAATCTCATGGATCAGTGCACATTCTGATGTCGTCCGAGTTTTGTTATGACCTACCACCATGGAAGATACCCACTCAATTGGTTCATCTACTGGACAAATTACACCTTGTTGCACCATTTTATCTAACTCCGCTTTGACTCTCTTCTGCATAGCTATTGGAACTTTCTGTGCTGGCCTGATAACTGGACTGACATGTGGATCTAACTTCATGGAGTACATAAATGGAAGCTTGCCTAGTTTGTCTTCGAATTGATCAGCATAGGTACAAAAAATATGTTGGGTGAAATTAGAGTAGCAGTCTTCCAAGTTAACATGACGGACTTCCTTATTAAATGAAAGCAGTTCCATTTTCAAACTGTCTCTGAGCTCTAATAATGACTGTACGTGCCTCTGGACCACATAAAATAACAAGTCGTAACTTCTCCCAGGAGAGTAACATGAAAGCACTACTGAGCCTTCAGTCTGACTTCCCTCACCACCATAAACAACAAGCATCGCACAATTGCCAAATCAAGCCTTTCCCCCTTACACACACTAGCAAATGTTTCAGCTGACATAACATTGCACTTGGAACCTGTGGGTTTTCCATTTATCTGAACAGTACAAAATACTTTTTTCTGTGCCCACAAATTTACTGCATTGACTGTTTCATTAAGCACTGATGCACCAGCAACATAAAAAGTACGGGGCGTAGTCGCAGCTTTCCAAATGATCAACTTGTTTCTTGAAATGTTCCCTTTTAATAAAATAATGTGTGCCTTTTGATTTACAAAACCTCTTGAAATGATTCTACTTACTGCATTTGTGGCATTGCTGACCAAAAGTTAAACATACTTCCCTTCTAGATTCATGATTTCCACCACAAGTACGACAGCTGGCAATGAAACTAAGTTTGGGCCCATATTGTAAGTGTGCTGACTCACTGTGGTGCTTCACTGAGACTGTGGGAACTCTGGAACTTGCTGGAAAGCTGTGGGGTTTACCAGTGAGTGCTGCAGGGGCTACAGCTGCTGCCATGTGCTTGGGCCTGTTTCTTTTAACCACGTGCTGCATACTATTAGCATGAGCTGTAGATGTTAATGGAAGTCTGCATCTCTCATTTGTAAGCATATTTGTGTGCTTTTCTGTGAGCTTGTATATCTGACAAATCTCAATGACCTTATTCAAAGTTAAATCACTGTCACAAAGCAAAATATTTCTCACAACATCATCTTTAATACCACACAAAAGTCTGTCTTTTACCAACTCATCCCTTAAATCACCAAATCTGCACATTTTAGCCTTATTCCTCAAATCCATTATATATGTTACAAAAGTTTCACCAGGCTTTTCATCCCTTGTGTAAAATAAATGTCTTTCCATTGTAAAATTCATTTGTTGGCTACACATTTCTCTAAATTTACATTTTAAGCACTCTGGGTCCTCCCTTGATTCAGCCGGTACAACAATATGATGGTTATCCCCCTCTCCTGCAAAAGTGCTTACACAAATTAATGCTCCCTTTCAGTGGCTTCTGACCCAGCTAAATTAAGTAGAATAAATGCCTTTGTAAGGTCATCTTTGTGAAGACTGGTAGAGAAGGGGTGAAGGCTGCCAGCCTAGTCAAATAGAATTTGATACATAATTCTATCATTTGTAAATATAAATGTAAAATACAGGCTTGTTTCTTAAATTAAAGAAAACACTGTAAAATGTTGTCATCTGCTGTAAGGAAAACTAAGCCAAGCATTTCACATCTGTTCTTTTGAAGTTAAAATTATGTCTTGTATATCCCTTGCTCTAGATAGTGGTGCCGAAGAAGCTAGCTGAACACATTCTTTCTATTGTTTTAACTTAAGGAGTAATTACTATAGTGTACATGTGAAATGTCTTTTATTGTTGTAGTTTCCTGAGCAGGTGTTAGATTGTTAAATAATATAGCCTGTTGGCCTGTGAACTCCAGACTAAGTGTCAAAATGATGTAATGTGTATACTGGGAAAACCTAAGTGCCAAAATGATGTAATCTGGGAGGGCCCAGCAGAGATGTTAGTGAGTTTAAAAACTATTGCTGAGAGAGAGAGACTGTAAGCATTTTGATCTTGATATCCAACTCTCAGTACTGCCTTATGCTTGCTCTATGAAAGTAAGTTCCTTTAGAAGTATGTTTTCTTGTAGAAATAGCTAGGACTATAAAGATTAGACTTGTGTTTTTCTGTTATATCAGAACTTTCCTACTGTATTGTTTTAGGTTTCTGTGTGATCTCTGAACTCTTGAGTAGCATTGTGGTATAGTAGTATTGCCTTGTGTTTTAATTATTTATTATTAAATATTTTAAAAAACTTTTACCTGTGGTTGGTTTGTGTAGAGATAAGTAAGCTCTAGAGTACATTGCATGCTTATAAGTGATCCTGTAATAAGCCCTTCCAAAGCCTTAAGATTGCTTATGTTGCACTACTATTGGATAATAATATTGCACAGTAATAATTGGACACCCTTTTAAGGGTCTTTGGGTAGCTGATATGTATTAGCTGGTGGTGGCAGTGGTTACTACTGTATAGTCTGGGTAAAGGGGCACAACTGGAGAATCTGTGTCAGCCTTTCCCAGGAGTGTCTGTGAAGTTTTTATAAATACTTATCTCAAAGTGTGTGGGTGTGTGTCCGCTACCTGGGCAGGGACACGAAGCACTGGTGGGACAGAGAGGGTACTGGAGGTTAGCTTGCCAGCTAGGCTGAGATCTGGGCCCTATAGCTGTGCCAGTGGGGAGTCTTATTGGGGACATGGGGAGCAACCAGCCCCAGACTGACTGTGATCTATGTGTGCACTTAAGGGAAATTGTACTTTACTGTATGTATTTGTTATCCTTTCCTCTTATGAGATGCCCTCTCTGATATTATTGGTGAGGATTGAGGCTCCTTGATTGCTGGGCCAGGGCATGGCCGTCACACTCTTTATCAGAAAATGCAGCCTGTATAAAAATGCCATACTTTTGCTCAGACACTCTCCAGTTCTCAGCAGTATTATTGTCAAACACAAGTGCACTGTGTTTTCGAAATCCGTATGCCATGCTAACAAAATATGCACATAGATGCTGAAAATATAGGCGTTGTAATTGTATACGAACAGGCTGTGCTGCGAGAGCTCGTAATAGCATTCAAATGCACAATAAACTTGCCGAAATGCTGTACTTTGTGAAATATGCTCAGAAATGTCTGTATCCATCGAAATAACTTTACTTTAATACTGCACAAACATGCGAGCACTTCATACACTTATGATAACTTGGATATCTTTAATATGAAAAATACGTGCTTAGCAAAATGTGGTTGTTTCCCCTTATTTTATTCATTTTATGCAATTCAAACTTTATTTCAAACATTTTCCGTAGTAATTCGAATATTTTTTTATCAATATCTGACAGTTAGGTTTATAAGTTCATAGGTAGGTCCTAGGCTATCGGCCCTGGGGCTATATAAGCTTAGCCAAAAAAGTTACCTGGCTTTTGCCACCCAAGAAAGTTATTTTCCTGTGCCCCTGTCTAGCAGAGCCACAGAAGTGATCCCCGGGGTGAATTTCCTATTACCCATCATTGTCGAGATTTTTCTTAGAGGGCTAATGAGGAGCTTTGCTTGACATGAATGGGTAGTCTGTTCCAGAGCATGTGAAGTCTATGGGACAGGAATGTATCCCTCCAGCATGTTCTGTTTATTGTGGTGGCAAAGTTTAGGTCCCTGGAGCATGTGGTTCGGAGGGATTGAGGTTTCTTTAAGTGTAGCATGTCCAACAGATCTGGGTCTGACATGGCTTTGTATGTTAGGTAGAGGTCGCCTCTGAGTAGGCGATAAGCGACGGAGTAGAGCTGGAGTCTTTTGAGACCATCTGAGTATGGCATCTGTTTCAGACCGGTAATTCTCTTAGCTTAGTGAGGTATTTCTGTGGCCTTTCTAGTTGCCAAACAGGGTGTTGTACTCTCTAATGGGTCTGATGAGGGATGAGTAGAGAGGAACAGTGACCTCTTTTTTTCTGGAGGTGAACCCCTTTGTGATAAGGTTTGCCACGTAGAAGGATTTCTTGACTACTGTGGCGATGTGATTAGCAAAGGAGAGACTACTGTTCACCTGTGTCCCAAGGTCTCTTTTCACACTTTCGGTGTTTAGTAGGCTACCACCTATGTGGTAGTTCATGGGATGACAGTGCACTTCTTGGCATTGAGCTTGAGGCCATGACTTTGACACCAAGCATCAGTCTCAGTGATGCCCCTTTGTAGAATGTCCACATCATTAGGCAGTTCTATTATTGCACCTATTTTGCAGTCATCTGTGAACTTCATTAGCCAGCCAAACAGGAAAGGACCCACGACTGAGCCCTGTGGTACTCCACTTGTCACTGGTCTTAAGTTGTATTTGGAGTCTGCTACTTTCACTGTGTGGGTTCCGTCAGTGAACCAGTTTGCCACCCATCTTGTGACACAGGGATTTATGCCCAGTGTACTGAGTTTATCTATAATTCCAGAGTGGGGGATGGTGTTGAAAGCCTCGGCGAGGTCAAGATAGGCTGTGTGCATCACCTTACCCTCGTCCACTGCTCTGGTGGCTGCTTCAAAGAAGTCAGTCAGGTTTAGGAGACATGACCTACCTTTTACAAACCCAAACTGAGTGGGGTCCAGAGTTTGGAGGTTACTTACGTCCTTGTTTATAAGCTCTAAGATGATACATTCCATGGCCTTGCAGACCAGGCTTGTCAGGCTAATGGGGCGGTAGTTCCCGGGGTCCATGGTGGCGCCCCCTTTGTGGAGTGGGATAACAGTCGCTGTGCACCATTCAGTAGGTACAAAGCCTGGAGTGAGGTTATGATTGAACATGGTACTTAGGTGGGGTGCCAGTTCATGTAGAATGCAGCCTGGGATGTTGTGAGGTCCCATGGATGCTGTGTTCTTGGCTTTGGAGAGTGCGGTCTTTACTTGTGCAGCCTTGATTACAGGGGCTTTGCATTCTTCCTGTGTAGTGATGGGCCCTTTGGGAGGTGAGGGGGGGTGAAGTTTGCACTGAACCTATCTGCCAGGACATTGGCAATATCAGTTGGTTTTGTATATCTAGTGCCTTTGTGCTGTAGCTCATAGCAGATCTGAATGGTCGCCATTGCGATTCTTGACATAGCTGTAGAATGCTTTGTGGTTGTCTTTAAAATCAGTGACTATTTAATTTTCATAACTAGCTTTGGAGGATTTTATGAGGGATCTCAGCTCCTTACTGAGGCTGACCAGGGAGTTCCTGCAATCAGGGTATTTTACTCTCTTTTGAAACAGCTTCTTTCTTCTGTTGTAGCTTGTTTATAGCAGGGGACCACCAGATTGGCTTCCTTTTTTTGGGAGGATAGCATATTGGTTCTTTTGGGGTTGGCACAATCCATGCACTCGTGTATGTGCTTATACAGTGCATTTGTATAAGATTCAGCAGTCGTACCTCTATTTCCCATCTGTATGGGTGTCGTGAAGCTTGCCATTTCTGTCTTAAGAAGCATGAAGTTGGCTTTGGGGAAGTTTTTTATGGTGGTTTCCTTCATGGGGGCGGGATATTGATGTTTAGGTGATTAGCTTGTGGTTGAATCTGACCAGAGAGGAGTTGACTATTGGCGTGGAACATCGGTTGCCCATATTGTAATGACCAAGTCCAGGATATTGTGGCCCCTGGTGGGGGTATGGACAAGCTGATCCAGGGCATTGGAATTTATAAATTCCCGAAAGCATTGAGCAAATGAGTTAGTACATGAGTAGTTTTCCCTGTTGATGGTGGGATAGTTGAAATCTCCCATTATTAGGGTATTGGGCTGTACCTTAATATTACCCAGTATATCAAGAAATGTGGAGTGGGCATCCTGGGGCATGGCGGGGGATCTGTAACGAGCTACAACCTGGATTGCAGTCTTGCCCAGTGTTAGTTGCACTTGGATAATTTCAGATGCATTATGTTGAGCAACTAGCCTGGAGGTGTGGATATCCTTAATGAATATGGACACGCCTCCTCCGTTAGTGTTTCGGTCCAGGTTAGGTGGCAGAAAGGTGTGTGGTATGAGTTATAGCCTGGTAATGCAGGGCTGCTCTCTGGAGACTTGAACCAGGTCTCCGTCACTGCACAGATGTTGATGTTCTCCATTTTAAGGAGTGCCTCGAGTGACTGCATTTTGAGGTTTAGACTTCTAGCATCGAGTAGCATTACCCTCAGATTTTGCTTGCTTATACCTGCTACAGTGGTGAGTTTGTCATTTGAACCTTGCCTAAAAAAGGCACTGTAGGGGTGGCAAGAGCCATAGCCAGTATCAGGAATCCCAGGGGCAACAGGTGCAGGCCATCTCTGGCAAAGCATTGTGGTCTGTCGATCATGTCGCCCCAGGCAAGACAGACAGACACTGGATCCCTTTAGAATAACACCAGCAGCTTAGCCAATTGTTTAAGTCAAATCATTTTGTCCTTGTATTGTGGTATCATTCTGGATGATGGCAAGATGCTACTCAGGGCTAGGATCATACCTGCCTGGGCTGCATGATCCGAAAGCTCCTCCATGTCTCTTTTCATGTAGTCCAGGGAGGTATGTCTCTGGTCATTCAAACCAACATGGACAATGACAGAGTCATATTTGTAGTTGTTGTGGAGTGACCGGAGTACTTGCATTGTGTGGCGGATCCTGGCACCCGACAGGCAGCTGACCATAACTTTCTGCTTGTGTAGCCTCGTTAATGGGACATCAGTGTGCCTGACTATAGTCACCTATGACTAGTGTGTTGGGTACGTTGTTTTGCCTAATGGGCTGAGGTCGAGTGGCACACTGATTTTGTGGGCTGTGTGTTATTTAGGTAGGGTTAGGGGGTGGTGGTTGCTTGCGTTTCAGCTTTGGAGGTCTCTGTTTGGGCAGATTTTTATTGAAAACCTCCATGAATGTAGGTGTGTGTTGTTACTGTGTGTGGGTTTAGGTGGTATAGGTTTTGATGGGACTATGTGTTGAGTGTGGTGTGGTGCAGGTGTTTACCTTCTCCTCTTGACTGTCTAGTGCAGTCTTGGCTGGCGAGAGTTTGACTTCTAGTTTGGCTATATAAGTGTATCTCTCACAGGTTGTAGGGTTGGTGGTAGGAGGAGAGGGTTGTCAGTCTACATGAGGCAATTGCTACATTGCCCCAAGATGCCCAGATTCATCAGGTGGACGGGGTAAAATACTGGGAGTTGACCCTTAGACATGCCTGGATAGGTGCTTATTAATTTAAGTACTAAAAACTGTTTTCCTCCTAACAAGCGAGGAAAGTTGAGTGCTGCAGTAATTTGTAGATATAATGCTTGCAGCGAGTTTTGAACAAGTGCTGAGCACAAGGAAACCGTTTTGAGTGCTAAAACTAGAAAGCTGGCTGTTTCTAAGGGAAAATTAGAAGTGCAGACTTTCTGGCACTGGGAATAGTTTAACCCTAGTTAAACAGCGCTGTGTGATGGGCAAAACTGCGCAAACTCTGTGCGTTTTAAACAGAAAGATGAAAGGGATAGAAATAGCCCAAAATGGCCAGTAAAACTACAGATTATGAGCTGAAACCACTCTTCCAGCGACAGATAGGCTTCTCAAAGCTCACCACTCTCACTGATGAACAGAGAAGCTTCCTTCTATCTTAGTAAGGGCTGGGCAACACACAAACTACAAAATATTCCAGAATTCAGCATACTCTGAAAACTGGACTCTACTGATTATAGAAATGTGGGAAATGAGTAGAGAGAGGATGTTTTTTGGTAAAAAAAAAAAAAATTAAAACGGATACAGTAAAACAAATCTTTTAAAGCAGAAAATGGCTATCTCATGAGTATGTAGCCCTTAACAGTTGAAAAACACTTAAAAATGATCAAAGTGCAAACAGTATCAGAATTCAAGAAACAGTTCAAGTAAATTGCAAAGATAAAAAAAAAAACACCCAGAATAGTGTGGCTAGTGAAAATAAGCAATAAAAAGCAAAACAGAGGTACTTAATCCACTCAGAAGTCTCCCTTTTGTCTCTCTGCTGCTGTAGAACTTTGCAGGACACCCAGGCAGGATCTTGCTGAGTAATACAAGCACAAAAACTGCAATATCATTTAGGTTCATAGGTTCATACTAGGCTATCTGCCCTGGGGCAATTATAAGCCTAGCCCGATTCTGTATGGCTTACGCCACCCCTTGATTTGAGTATACTGTGCCCTTTTTAAGGTTTAGTTTACTGTGCCTCTGTCTAACAGTGACACGGGAGTAATCCCTGGGACAAACCTACGATCCCCCATCCACCTGTCGAGATTCTTCTTGAAGAGATTCAGTGAGGTGCCCTGCCTCACATGAACTGGAAATCTATTCCAGAGCGAAGGGAGCCTCTGGGTTATGAACCTGTCCATCCAGCAAGTTCTATTTATTTCTGTGCTGAGGTTCAAGTCCCTCGAGCATGTGGCTCTAAGGGATTTAGATTTACTGAGGTGGAGCATGTCCATTAATTCTGGATTTGACATAGCTTTGTATGTCGGGCATAGATCGCCTTGAAGTAGGCGGTATGCAACTGAGTAGAGCTGGAGTTTTTTTAACCGAGCAGCATGTGGCATCTGTTTGAGACCCTTGATCCTTCTGTATGCTTCGTTTCATATCTTGCAAATAAATTATTTGAGAAAGTTTTAACATCTGAAATTCCTTTCTGATCTGTTTTTCGAATTAGGGATGATCCACTCCTGTATATTCCTCCAATACCAACTGGGTGACTCTCTGGCTCAAATTGGAGAAACTGGAACTCTTTCTGGCAGCAAGTCATTTTAGCCATGCCTCTTCTGACACCATATTACTTGTCCCTCTCTAACACAGATGACGAGCAGGTGGGGTAGTTCGTTTAGATGCTTTATTACATAGAAACACATCAGGATGGATAGCAGCATCATAACATTTAAAAGAATTGATTAACAGGCAGACCTTACAAACATACATGCTTAATCTCAACAGTATACTACAGAATGGCATTCAGGCTCACACATGCTCAGTCTTTATACACTTGTGCAAGCCCTTTGATATTCTCTTAAATGTACACACACACACACACACACACACACACACACACACACACACACACACACACACACACACACACACACACACATCTACAAGGTGGAAGGGTCCCCCAGATCCATCACCTGATGATGTTTCATTTGGAGACATCTTGGAACTCCTTAAACAAAGAGGTGGGTAGACTCCCAATAACCCTTCCCAAGAGGAATCAATGTTTCTGGAGGCTTTTGGGTCTGGTCCATCTACGTCCTGGGTGACTCCCACTGCCAATGAGCTTGAAAATCTGGTCTATCGGTAGACATGGAAGGAACTGGACACTGTCCAGCCTGTTCCCAAGAGACCAGACAAAATCCTTGCACCTCCAAAAGACTGTCTGCACTGGGGTAAAGCAGTGCCGGTTGATGCCATGGTTGTTGCAGGAGCCATGAGAATGAAACCAGAAGAACAGATTTCCTTTGTCCACCCCCCCCCCCCAAAAAAAAAAAAGGATTATGGACAGGTTTGGGAAGCATATTTATGCATCCACAACCTTCGCGTTAAAGTCACTGAATTATTTGACACATTTTACCAGACTTCAAGAGATTTGATCAAAGAGCTTAACATATCTCTTACAGGGTCCATATCCTCCAAGGATAGGGAATGCCATTTCCTCACAGCTGGCTACCTTGCAATCAGTATCTAATTAATTTGTTCATGAAGTTAATCATGCATGCTGTGGAAGTTACGTCACAGGCAGCAGGTTCAGGCATTTCCCTTAGGAGACGTGCCTGGATGCACTTGCGTGATTTTTGCGGAACCATTTAGATCTTCTTTCAATACACGTATTAATGGAACCTCACTGTTTAGCCCCAAGGTAAAAGACGCACTCTCCAGGTGTGAACAAGAAGGAAAGATCCCGTCTGCTATAGGCATACATTTTTTCCTACTCCTCAAAGGTAATTTTCTAGGAACCAACAAGGTGGCAGAAAGATGTGGTTAAAGAAATCCCAGGGTCCCTTTCAGGAATCACGTGGAGATAGTTTCCCCAGGGGCAGAGGGGGGCACTCAAATGGAAGGCGCTGTCCCCCATGACAGAGGTGGTCTGCATAACCAGGGATCTAGAGATTCTTTCTCCGATGGATCCCATCAGCTATCCTGAATGGTGGCCCTGACTGTCATCTGTGAAGACAGTCTGGGGTCATCTATCTCTAAACCAGAGAGCATGGCTAGATATCACAAAAGATTTATGAGTGAGGGGAAAAATATCCAGTGGTTGTACTATACTGTTTTCCCAGTCCTCTGCAGCAGTTGCAAAGAAGATCCCCAATGTTTCACCCAGTCAGAGGGAAGCAGTCTCTGTAGAGATAAAAAAAAGTTGCTAGGAAAAATGTCATCCAAGAATTCCCCACAGACCAGAGAGTATACCGAATTTTTCAAGTTTCTTTTTGGTGCCAAACATACAGGGGACTTGAGACCCCCCCCCCCCTCAAGTCTTTATGCTTATCCCCCATGACCCCTCATTCCAAAAATTTTGCATAAAGCATCTGGCTTGAAGAGAATGGGTATCCTTTTTGCCCCATATTGGCCTTGTCAAATTTGGTTTCCCTTCCTCTAGCCTCATCTTCTGCATCCACCATGGATTCTGGATCCAACTCCTTTCATCCTGTCTCATCCAACAGCCATGACTTACCTAGACTTAGCAGGCCTCAAGTTGATTGCATCGTTTCTCCAATGTTGATTGCTAGACAGCCCAGACTGTCCTCCCCCTTCTGTCATATTAAAATATCTTGCCATAAAGCTTCCACCAGAAAGATTTATAAGAGTAAGTGGAAAAAAAAATTAAAATTATTCTTTGGACCATAAGCAAAAACTTGAATCCCTTTTCAGCACAGATTTTTAAATGTCCTTGACTTTTTAACCACATTTTTTAATGAAGGTGCTAGTTCCTCAACTATTAGAGGACGATTAGTGGACATTTCTAACTTTCATCTAGGAGCTTCCTCTTAACTTTGCAAAGCCTTTCTAAGAGGAACTTACTTAGATCTGCTCTAAATTCTTCTTGGGATTTAAACATCATACTTCACACCTTGACTCATCCTCCCTTTCAGCCTTTAGCTAAATCTGATCTAAAATTTGTGACTTGGAAAACTTGTTTTCTTAGTTACTATTAGATCTGCCAGAAGAGTGTTGGAGTTTCAGGCATTGTCCTCTAAGCATCCTTATTTAGTTTTTCACAAGGATAGGGTATCTTTTTGGACAAATCGTTCCATTTTATCAAAGGTGGTTTCTGAGTGTAATAATAATCGGGTCATTAATCTTCCAGCGTTCTTTCCACATTTTTTGAACAAAGGCAAGTATTTGTTACATTAGTTAGATATGCACAGACAATTACACTTTTGCCTTCATAGAGTTAAGGATCTAAGAAAGTCTGAAAAATTGTTTCCTTTTCTGATTCAAAGCTAGGCAAACCAGTACTCAAGGTTACTCTGCCCAAATGGTTAATTGTATATCAAAAAGTGGGCTTACCTTAACCAAAACCACCCAAACACCATTCTAACAGGTCTATGGCAACTTCATTAGCCTATTTGTGCAGCTGCAACTTGGGCTAATCCTCATACCTTTATTACTCATTACAAACTGGATCCGGTCTCTAGGAGAAGAGCAGCCTTTGGCTCTGCAGTACTCCGAAATACCCATGGAGTCTTTCAGGGATTCGGGTAGCAGGGGACTCTGTCTCAACACTTGAGGAATGAATGAAAATAGACAACATCAGATTAAAAAATTATGTACTTACCATAACGTTCCATTTGTGTTGTCCATTTTTGTTCTTCCTCAACTTGCCACCCACCTAACCCCTCCTTGTTTTACTCCTGGAGAGACTGAAGAGTATTGGAGGAACCTCAATTCCTTGTTTGATCTCCAGCTTCCATTATTTTCTTATTTTTCACTGCTCTGTTAATATGGTAAGCAAACTAGATCTGAGGTATGTTAGGTTAGTGGGGGATTATGGGTAAAGGGAGGAGCTTGAGAGTTCAAGAATCCTGTGATCTGGAAGAAGCAGTAGTGTCAGGTCCGAGGGTTGGATCAGAGCAGTAGTGTCAGGTCCGAGGTTTGGATCAGAGCCCAAAATTTAAGGAAGAATGAAAATGGATAACACAGAAGGAACATTATTGTGAGTACATAACTTTTTATTGTGGGTTTCCTGAGTCATAGAGTGTGACCTGTAGCTGCAAGGAAGTGGTATGGGATTTTGTTTAAAGTGGTTTGAATGTGTAGAAGCTCAAGTGCATCATTCTTTTTGACCAGCCTTGAGGTATATTTATTTTTGATATAAATTGAGACAACACTGCCTTTAGTCTCTGCATAGTAGCCTTTTTAAATGTGTGGAAGGCATTATGACATTGTACTGCCGGTGTGCTGTCTGTGGCTTTAAACCACATCTCATTGATTGCACAGACATCAGCATTCTTTGGGCTGAAGAGAGCTTGTAGGAAGTGGAGATTTTTGTTTAGACTCTTACCATTATGCCGTAACATGTTTATATTTTCTTAGTTTTGATTTGCTATGTTGGAAGTAAGGCACTATTGGGGGGGGGGGGGGGGGCATTGTTTTGGCTAATAGTTGAAAGCACAGAGGGGAGAGGTGCAGACCATCCCTGGCAAGGCAGCGTGGTCTGTTGAACATGTCATTCCATGCTAACAAATATTGTACCCCTTTGGAATAACACCAGAAATTAAATCAATTCATTAGTCGGTCAACTTCTCTTCATATTGTGGCGTCATCCTTGGAGCAGGTAAAATGTTACTCAGTGCTAAGCTCATACCAGCTTGGGACACGCATTGCAAGAGCTCCATGATGTTTCTTTTCATATGGTATAGGGAGGCATGCATCTGGTCTTTTACACCCACGTAAACTATGACAGAGTCATACTGGAAGTTATGGTCCAGTGACCCTGTGTTGTGTTTGTGTGTGTAATGTGGTGGATCATGGCCCCTGTTAAGCAAATGATTGTAATTTTTTTCCTTAACTCAACCTGGCTAGAGGGACATCAGTGTGTCTCACAGTGGAGTCTTCAGTGACCGCAATATTGAATTGGGTGGTGTCTTGCCTTACGGGTTTGGAAGTAGAGGCTTCATGAGATGTGGTTGTATGTGTTGGTGTGGGTGGCATCCTTACAAGACCCTTTATGCAGAGAATATTTCTGTGACTCTTCTCTCCTCCCTTCTTACCTTTTACTTTATATACTCATTCTTCATCATCCAACTTTCTCCTTCCTTCACACACTTCCCTGTCCACTTTTTCAGTTTGTCTTAACTTTAACTTTCATGAGTATTACTCTTCCGGTATGTAGATACTTTTAATTCCTAAGGATAGATTGTTTTTTCCACTCTCGCCATGTGTTTTAAAACAATATTCATATCAATCAGCGCATCTGCATGTTACTGCAATTCAGCCACACAAACTGAATTAATATTCCATGAAACAGTTCTAAAATCTGTGCTATAGTTTTGTGAAAGATGTTTGGTATTAGTTGTACTAGCATGCAAATGCATGATCTGTTTTATCAGTGCATTCAACAGATCTGTTTATAAGCTACAGTTTTTGTAAACATTAATTTTGTGTGACATTTTTGTATTTTTTGCTATACATTTATATAAAGATGATGTTTTTGTGGAGCTTTTCTCTCTGGGTCTCATGAAAATGGATTTCCCTGCCCAGATGGACTTTGTGTACAAAAACAAATACAATAATTAGCTTTGTTAATGCTTAGGAAGTATTTTATTTCTTTTTATTGTTATGAAGAAACTTGGTATATATGCTGTAAACAACCTTTCAAAATATAAATTTCTTACTGAATGCCTGTAGGTCAGAGCGTGAACTATTTCCAGATGTAAGCAAGTGCATATAAATAGTGAGCACGTGCCAGGCAGCAGTGCCGTTTTGAGTGAATAGCAAGAGTGTTAACTTGTATCAGTGTGGTGGTGATGACTGTTTATACATTTGTTACAAAGCCTCATTTCTGATGTGTTTGTGTGTAATAAAGCTGCTTTGAACTGACTTCAAGAATGTTTGTCTGTTTTATCCTGACCAGACGAAGGACATGGTGTCAAAAGTGGGATTAAGAGAGCAACTTCTTTGAGCCATGAAGTGCAGAGTTGAAGGCAGATTGAGGTTGTTAAGTGAGAGAGAGCTCAGACGGACAAAAAAACTGTCAGAAACAAGTTAAAGGTAAAGAAAACTGCACAACGTATTTATTTGGTAAAGAAAATGAACCTGAGCATTTGTATGGCACAAAACGCATTATTAATTAAACGTGTAACAAAGTGTATTATTAATCTAATGAAAGGTGAAAAACGCATTGTTTAAATAACTTAATCAGCCAGTAGGGGTTGGGCGGGTGGCCTAATGGTTAAGGTGTTTGCCTTACAAACACAAGGTGCGGGGTTTGAGTCTCACAAGGGACAACTGGCTAGGCTTAAAATGGCACGCAAGGGCAGTTAGCTTAGTACTAATCTATGAACCTATGAAGCTTAAGTTTGGTCATTCAAAGGGGATCCAGTATCTGTCTGCCTGGGATGACATGATCGACAGACCACGATGCTTTGCCAGAGATGGTCTGCACCTGTCGCCCCTGGGATTCAAGTTACTGGGTAAAGCTCTTCCCACACCTATAGTGCCTTTTTTAGGCAAAGTTCAAAGGACAAAACCACCACCATAACAGGTACAAGCATGCAAAATCTGAAGGTAATGCTACTCAATGTTAGAAGTCTAAACCTCAAAATGCACACTGTCGAGACACTCCTAAAAATGGTGAACATTGATATATGTACAGTAACTGAGACCTGGTTCAAGGCTCCAGAGAGCACCCCTGCAATACCAGGCTACAATTCTTACCACACCTTTCGGCCACCAAACCAGGATCAAAACACTGTTAATAGCAGCAGTCTGCATTTAAAGTGGAACAGCCTTACAAGACTTTCTGCAAATATATAGAGCTGAGTATATTTTTCTGTATTATAGAGCTAAATTGTTGCTTAGATAACTGTTGTCTTAGTGTTCTGCAAATATACAGAGACCAGTATATATTTTTTTGGTTTTATAATTTGCACTCTGATTCCTCACATCTCTGTTGAAACTTTTCCCCACCCCCTCATTTTGGTTTCTATTGCTTGTGTGTTGTTAACTCAAGGTTCCCTTAATTTGAACTGTTAATAGCAGCAGTCTGCATTTAAAGTGGACCTGTGTGTTGAGAGACAGCCTTACAAGACTATCTGCAAATATATAGAGCTGAGTATATTTTTCTGTATTATTCTCTATTATAGAGCTAAATTGTTGCTTAGATATCTGTTGTCTTACTGTTCTGCAAATATACAGAGATCAGTATATATTTTTTTGGTTTTATAATTTGCACAATGATTCCTCACATCTCTGTTGAAACTCCCCCCACCCCCCTCATTTTGGTTTCTATTGCTTGTGTGTTGTTAACTCAAGGTTCCCTTAATTTGAACTGTTAATAGCAGCAGTCTGTATTTAAAGTGGATCTGTGTGTTGAGAGACAGCCTTACAAGACTATCTGCAAATATATAGAGCTGAGTATATTTTTCTGTATTATTCTGTATTATAGAGCTAAATTGTTGCTTAGATATCTGTTGTCTTACTGTTCTGCAAATATACAGAGATCAGTATATATTTTTTTGGTTTTATAATTTGCGCTCTGATTCCTCACATCTCTGTTGAAACTTTTCCCCACCCCCCCTCATTTTGGATTCTATTGCTTGTGTGTTGTTAACTCAAGGTTCCCTTAATTTGAACTGTTAATAGCAGCAGTCTGCATTTAAAGTGGACCTGTGTGTTGAGAGACAGCCTTACAAGACTATCTGCAAATATATAGAGCTGAGTATATTTTTCTGTATTATTCTGTATTATAGAGCTAAATTGTTGCTTAGATATCTGTTGTCTTACTGTTCTGCAAATATACAGAGATCAGTATATATTTTTTTGGTTTTATAATTTGCACTCTGATTCCGCACATCTCTGAAACTGGTTTCCCCACCCCCCCTCCCTGTTCTTGGTTGTAGTTTAAATTTGGTGGCTTTTGCAGTGCCCGCCCCACTGTAGATTTGATCTAGGACACTTCCCCAGTCCCATCTCTTTACCGCATTCTACCTAATAAACCCTTTCTGCACTTGCTTTTAGTCCTTTTTAATTTAATTACATTTTTTCAAACTGTGTGTGGACTAATATTGCTACATACTCAAGTGTGCCAGCTTGCACTGCATGTGAATTGTTTTTACTACTGTTTTTGCTACTTTTCTGGGAAAAAAAATTGTAAGCCTGTTTCCTACCTTTCCTGTAATTAGTGTTCCAGATACAGATTTGCTGTATCTAGGACTATTTGTAAGCTTCTGAGCCCCCAAGCCTTTCTATGTTGGAGGGAAGCCTTCTAGCTTATCAGTGGGAGTGGTAAGCACTAGGTAACCTGTCTACCACATAAGGAGTGGTTCTGGCCCAGAATTTGTAGTTATTGGCCATTTGGGCGGTCTTCCATCTCTCTCAACTTTCTGATTTGAAGGCCTGCATTTGCACTTGTTTCTGTCCTGTAACTCCTGGGCCCATCTCATTTGCTCAAACAAAAAAAAAAGAAAAAAAGAAAAAAAATCTGCTTTTACTGTATTTGTGTTTCTTCCTACTTTATTTTGCTTTTGCGTCATCTTAAAAGTACTCAATTGTATTTATTACTGCTTGGTGTAACTCATTCTAAGCCTTTTAGTTTAAGCACTTGGGCTTCGGACCAGTTGTTTTACATTCGGAAGATTTGTGGTCTGCACTGTGGTGGCAGGGCAGGTAGCTTACACCTTTCTAAGTTGGGAACTGCTGATTGGGGGCTCAGTGTCTGTTATTCTAAAAGTGTATTAATTCTGTTTTAAGCACTTGGGCTTCAGGCCAGTTATTTTACATTAAAAGGGTTTGTGGTCTGCACTCTTATGGGAGGAGAGGCTGGACACTGCCCTTCTAGCTGGGAATTTCTGGTTAAAGGCTTATAGTGCCTGCATATCTAAACTGCTTCTTACTGAAATTGGTACACCTTGTTTGCTGTAGCATAGACTAGATCCAGGCCTGCTGAATCTAGCTTTGTTTGTATAACCTGAGCACTAATCCAGGCATTTTTTAAAGTATTCAATTGTATTTATTACTGCTTGGTAGTAACTTGATTAAAGTGTAGCTATCATTCTAAGTCTTTTAGATTAAGCACTTGGGCGTCAGACCAGTTGTTTTACATTAGGAAGGTTTGTGGCCTGCACTGTGGTGGCAGGGAACTGCTGATTGAGGGCTCAGTGTCTGTTATTCTAAAAGTGTATTAATTCCGGTTTAAGCACTTGGGCTTCATGCCAGTTGTTTTACATTAAGAAGATTTGTGGTCTGCACTGTAGTGGCAGAACAGGTAGCTTACATCCTTCTAAGTTGGGAACTGCTGACTGAGAGCTCAGTGTCTGTTATTCTAAAAGTGTATTAATTCTGGTTTAAGCACTTGGGCTTCAGGCCAGTTATTTTACATTAAAAGGGTTTGTGGTCTGCACTCTTGTGGGAGGAGAGGCTGGACCCTGCCCTTCTGAGATGGGAATTTCTGGTTAAAGGGCTTATAGTGCCTGCATATTTGAACTGTTTCTTACTGAAATTGGTACACCTTGTTTGCTGTAGCATAGACTAGATCCAGGCCTGCTGAATCTAGCTTTATTTGTATGCTGCTTGTTTGTTTGCTTGTTATTTCCCTGAAACGCTAATTCCACCTAAAATGTGGCTTTTCAGCGCTTCTGTGGATCCCTAGTGATATCTGCATTGCTTACTGTACTTATTTCCTTGTTTCACTTGAAAGAAAGTTACTGTTTGTCGTTTTTGCATTTAAGTTACCTGGCACTTGCTCACTAAAGCAATTATATAAGTCAGCACTAAAATATTAAAAGCATTACACCCTCACAAACTCCCCTTGAGTACCTCGTTCCCCATTGGCTCTTTTTTTTTCAATTATAAAGGAATTCCCAGTACTATTCTAGCATGTCCAAAAGTCAGTTGTCAATATCCTCTCCGGTCCAGCTGGTGAATCTGGGAATCTTGAGGCAATGTTACAACTGCCTCATGTACACAGACAACCCTCTCCTCCTCCCAACAAATTCCAACACATGTGAGAGATGCAACCATATAGCCATACTGGAGGCTAAGCTCTCTCAACTCAGTACTGGCGAAACCAGTCAGGAGGAGAAGGAAACCACACTCACTACAATTCCAGTCTCACATAGACCAAACCAAACACATAAACACACAAAAACATACTCGGAGGCTCTAAATAAAAATCTGCCTAAACAGCAGAGACCTCCAAAGCAGACACCCAAGCAAAACAAAACACGTGCAACACATAGCTCACAAAGCCAATGTGCCGAACAGTCACAGCCCTTAAGGCTAAACAACACACCTGATGCACTTATAATAGGTGACTCTATCGTCAGGCACACTGACGTCCCACTCACCAGGCTGAACAAGTAGAAGGTCACGGTGAGCTGCCTGTCGGGCGCTAGGATCCGCCACATAACACAAGCACTCAGGTCACTCCAAGGCAAGTACAAATATGACTCAGTCATTGTCCATGCTGGTGTGAATGACATGAGACATACCTCCCTGGATTACATGAAAAGAGACATAGAGGAGCTCTCTGAGCATGTAGCCCAGGCAGGTATGACCCTGACCTTGAGTAGCATATTACCCTCACCAAGAATGATGTCACAATATGAAGACAAGATGATAAATTTCAACAATTGGCTTAAGTGTTGGTGTCATTCAAAGGGGATCCAATGCCTGTCAGCCTGGGATGACATGCTCGACAAGCCACAATGCTTCGCTAGGGACGGCTTGCACCTGTCACCCCTGGGCTTTCGGATATTGGCAAAGGCTCTTGCTACCCCCATAGTGCCTTTTTTAGGCAAGGCTCAAAAGACAAACCCACCTCCATAGGTATCACAAGGGATAAGAAACTAAGAGTAATGCTACTCAATGCCAGAAGTCTAAACCTCAAGATGCACTCGAAACTCTCCTTAGCATGGAGAACATCGATATCTGTGCAGTAACAGAAACCTGGTTGGTTCAAGGCTCCCGAGAGCACCCCAGCACTACCAGGTTATACCTCATACCATGCTTTTCGGCCCCAAAACTTGGACCGTACCACAAAAGGAGGGGGAGTATCAATATTCGTCAAAGATACCCACACCTCCAGGTTGGTGGCACAGCACGAAGCATCAGAGACTATCCATGTGCAACTAACAGTGGGTAAAACTGCCTTCCAGTTTATAGCCTGCTACAAACCACCCTCCCAAACCCAGGAACCCCACTCGGCCTTCCTGAGAACACTGGAAAATATGAAGGTCTCTCCAAACACCATTATATTGGGCGACTTCAACTACCCAAACATAGACTGGGAGCATTACTCTAGCTCCAACACCCTAGCCCAAAAGTTCCTAGAATTTATAAACTCAAATGCTATGGAACAACTTGTTACCACTCCCACAAGAGGGGAAAACATACTGGACCTGATCATCACCAACATGGGGACTCTATGCTCCAGACCAGAAGTGTATCCCTCACTGGTAAGATCAGACCATAAAGTAATCTCACTGGATATTCACATCCCAACTCCACCCCCTGCCCTGAAAACCACAGTGAAAAACTTCTCTAAAGCAAATTTCACACTCCTCAAAACCGAGGTGGAATCCTTCAAAGCCCCCCGGGCCCGTGGAAAATACAGCCCAGACCGCAGAATCCTTTATAAACGCATTCTATGAACACCTTCAGGAATGCATGGATCATGCAATCCCAAATAAAACCAAGACCCAATCCTCCAAAGGCAGACGTCCTGTCTGGTGGACCCCAGCCATAAACAAACTATACAATAGAAGGAGGAAGCTACTACATGATAAAGCAAAATCCCAAAAAAGGGAAGGCATCTCTGATCAGTATTAGCAAAAAACTACGGGCGCTCATAAAATCGTCTAAGGCCAGCTTCGAGAGAAAAATTGCACAGGACACTAAGGATAATCACAAGGCTTTCTTTAGTTATATTAGGAACCTGGATTGGAATTCCCATATATGTTCAGAATTAGTCCAAAATGTCAAAAATTACACCGAACCCACAGACATTGCCAACATCCTAGCTGACAGGTTCAGCGCAAACTCCCCCCCCCCCACCAAAAGGGCAAATATTTATCCCAGCAGAGTGCTGCCCCCCTGACATCTGAGATGCTCAGATAAGAGCTGCCCTCTCCAAAGCAAAAAACACAGCATCAATGGGACCAGACGGTGTCCCGGGCTGCGTCCTACATGAACTCCAAGAAGAGCTAAACCCAAACATAAAACCACTGTTCAATCTCAGCCTTACTACAGGATATGTACCCAAAGAGTGGCGTACAGCAACAGTGGTCCCTCTCCACAAAGGTGGTGCATCAACAGATCCAAGAAACTATCGCCCCATAAGCCTGACTAGCTTGGTCTGCAAAGCTATGGAAAGGATCATCATGGACCTCATAAATAAAGATATTGGGGACCTACAGACACTGGATCCTACCCAGTTCGGCTTTGGTAAGGGCAGATCCTGCCTTTTAAATCTGGTTGATTTCTTTGAAACAGTCACCAAGCCCATTGATGAGGGGAAGGTGGTCCACACAGCCTACCTGGACCTCGCAAAAGCCTTCGATACAATACCCCACTCGGGCATTATAGATAAGCTCACCAGCTTAAATATAAACCCCTATGTCACTAGATGGGTTGCAAACTGGCTCAAGGACAGAACCCACATGGTTAGAATTGCTGGAGCCATGTGAGACTCCAAACCAGTTACAAGTGGCGTCCCACAAGGCTCAGTCCTGGGACCTTTCTTGTTCGGTATATATTTCTCGGAGGTACAGGCCAACACAGAAGGACTGTGGCTGACTAAGTTCGCAGATGACTGCAAACTAGGCGCCATAATCGACTCTCCAGCCGACACAAGCATCCTCCAAAAGGGCCTCATAGAAACAGACAACTGGTGCCAGAGCCATGGCCTCAAGCTAAATGCCAAAAAGTGTATAGTCATCCCCTTTGGCAAAAACAAAGTGCCCACAAATTACCACATAGGTGGTATTCCATTAAGTACAGAAGAAGTAATTAAAGACCTGGGGACCAAAGTTGATAGCAATCTCTCATTTGACAACCACGTGGCCAAAGTGGTTAGAAGAACATTTTATATAGCCTACCTAATCATGAAGGGATTCACATCTAGATCAGGGGAGGTCATCGTGCCTCTTTACTCATCCCTCATCAGGCCCATAATTGAGTACAATGCCTCTTTCGGGATGTACCTTACCAGACACCTGCAGCAACTGGAAAGACCCCAAAAGTACCTCACCAAGAGGATCATAGGGCTCAAACAGATGCCATATGCTGCCCGGTTAAAGAAACCCAAGCTCTACTCAGTGGCATACCGCCTGCTCAGAGGCGATCTGTGCCTGACGTATAAAGCCATGTCCAACCCGGAATTAATGGACATGCTGCACCTCAGAAAATCCATATCCCATCGAGCTACGCACTTGAGAGACTTGAACCTCAGCACTGAAATAAATAGGACATGCTGGAGGGACAGATTCATAACCCAGAGGCTCCCTTCACTCTGGAATAAAATCCCAGTCCAGGTTAGGCAGAGTCCCTCATTGACTATCTTCAAGAGGAATCATGATGAGTGGATGGGAGATCATAGGTTTACCCCGGGTATCACTTCTGTGTCACTGTTAGACAAAACCACAGTATACTAACCTCGAAAAAGGGCATAGCAAGATTAATTTAAAATGGGTGGCGAAAGCCAAGCACACTCTGGCTAGGCTTATAAATGCGCTAGTGCAGATAGCCTAGTATGAACCTATGAACCTATAAAGGTGGAGGAGTGTCCATATTCACCAAGGATATTCACACCACCAGGCTAGTTGCCCAACACAGTGCGTCTGAAATTCTCCAGGTGCAACTAACACTAGGTAAAACTGCAATCCAAATTGTAGCTTGCTACAGATCCCCCACCATGCCCCAAGATTCTCACTACACCTTTCTAAACATACTGGAAAATATTAAGCTGCAACCAAACACCATAATACTCTGTGATTTCAACTACCCTGCCATTAACTGGGAAAACTACTCGTGTACCAACACCTTTGCCCAACAGTTCTTGGAATTGATAAATTCCAATGCCCTGGATCAACTAATACATAGTCCCACCAGGGGCTCCAATATCCTAGACCTGGTAATTACCAACATGGGAAATCGATGCTCCACACTTATAATCACCCCCTTGTTGGTCAGGTCAGACCATAAGCTAATCACCCTTAACATCCACATCCCACCCCCACTCCCCAGTAAGGAAACCTCCATAAACTTCTCCAAAGCCAACCTCAAGTCAGAAGTGACAAACTTCATGACACTCATACAGATGGGAACTGTTTGTTCGAATGCGGAGTCCTACACTAAGGCACTCTGAGCACATCCACTCATGCATGAATCATGCAATTTCAGATAGAACCAAAATGCTGTCCTCCAAAAAAAGGAAGCCAGTCTGGTGGTCTCCTGCCATAAACAAACTTTACAACAAAAGGAAGAAACTTTTGCAGAAAAGAGGAAAATCCCAAGATGCAAAAAATTCCCTTACCAGCCTCAGTAAGAGGCTTAGAGCCCTCGTAAAATCCTCCAAAGCTAGTTACACAAATAAAATTGCCAAAGATTCCAAAGACAACCCCAAGGCATTCTATAACTATGTCAAGAATCTAAATGGCAATGCTCAGATCTGCTCTGAGCTACAACAGAATGGCATTAAATGTACTGATCCCAAGGATATTGCCAGTATCCTGGCAGATCGATTCAGTGCCAACATCACCCCCTAAACGGCCCATCTCAATACCAGAAGATTACCAAATTCCAGTTATAACGGCCCACACAGGTAAAAAACGCACTCTCTAAAGCTAAGAATAGAGCATCCATGGGACTAGATGACATCCCGGGCTGTGCACTACATGAACTACAAAATGAACTGCCACCTCACCTAAGTGTCATGTTTAATCATACCCTCACCTCAGGCTTCGTGCCCACTGAGTGGCACACAGCTGCAGTTATCCCACTCCACAAGGGGGGGATCCACCTTGGATCCCGGGAACTACCGCCCCTTCAGTCTGACAAGCCTGATCTGCAAGGCTATGGAACGTATTATCATGGAACTTATAAACAAAGATATTGGCAACCTTCAAACACTGGACCCCACCCAGTTTGGGTTTGTGAAGGGCCGATCTTGTCTCCTGAACCTGATTGACCTCTTCGAATCCGTCTCCAGAGCCGTGGATGAGGGTAAGGCAGTCCAAACAGCGTATCTGGACCTCTCCAAGGCCTTTGACACCATCCTCCACTCTGGAATCATAGATAAACTTACTAAGCTGGGCATTAATCCCTACATCACTCAATGGGTTGCCAACTGGCTTACTGACAGAACCCACACTGTAAAAGTAGCTGACTCCAAATCCAGCTCCAGACAAGTGGAGTACTTCAGGGTTCAGTCTTGGGACTGCTCTTGTTTGGCATCTACTTCTCTAAAGTACAGGCCAACACTAAGGGACTCTGGCTAACAAAGTTCGCAGATGACTGCAAACTGGGAGCCATTATTGAATCCCCAAATGATGTGGATACTCTACAAAAGGGCCTTACAGAAACAAATGCTTGGTGCTAGAGCCACGGACTCGAGCTCAGTGCCAAGAAATGTATAGTTGTCCCCTTTGGGAAAAAACATGTACCCGTGAATTACCACATAGGTGTCAGTACACTAAACACCAAAAGTGTGATAAGAGACTTAGGGACACAGGTGGACAGTGGTCTCATCTTCAATAACCACATCGTCACAACAGTCAGGAAATCCTTTTATGTGGCACACCTGATCACTAAGGGCTTTTCATCCAGAAAAAAGGAGGTCATTGTCCCACTGTACTCATCCCTCATTAGACCCATTATAGAATACAACACTCCATTTGGTATGTACCTTTCAAGACATCTGCAACAACTGGAAAGGCCACAGAAATACCTCACTGAAAGAATCACAGGCCTAAAGCAGATGCCCTATGCTGACCACCTTAAAAAACTCCAGCTATACTCTGTCGCATATCGTCTACTCAGAGGCAATCTGTGCTCAACATACAAGGCCATGTCAGACCCTGAGCTGTTGGACATGCTACACTTAAAGAAATCCCAATCCCTCAGAGCCACACTCTCCAGGGATCTAACACTTGTCAACACAATAAACAAAACATGCTGTAGGGATAGGTTCCTGACCCAGAGACTCTCCAGACTCTGGAATGGACTGCTCATACATGTCAAGCAGAGCGCCTCCTTGGCCCTCTTCAAAAGGAACCTTGACTATTGGATGGGAGAAAGGAAATTCACCCCGGGGATCACATCAGTCGCCCTGCTAGACAGGGGTCCAGGGAAGTAAATAGTGTGGGAAGAAATAGCCAGGGAATTATGGCTAGACTTGTCTAGGGCCGATAGCCTAGTATCAGCCTATGAACCTATAATCAACCATTCCATTCGATTAATCAGTATGCCTGAGAAACTAAATGACTAACAAATTCTCTCTAGAATGCAAAGCATACTGTAGAAATAGTAAAGCAATATATCTAGGCCAAAAAACAGGGACACATTTTAAACATTGCTTGTATAATTTTGGAGAGTTGCTAGAATAAGATGTTGTGCTACCACCGTGCATTTCACTGGCAAGTCCTGATGTGGACTACAGTCATAGCAACATATCACTATGCCAAATCAGCAATTTCCTGAAAGATAAGAAGACTGAAACTTAAATGGCTATCATTTAGTGAATTCATTTTTCACTTCTCACCATAGCTCTCAGCCTCTTAGCACAAAAAAACTGGACAAAGCCAATATGGGGGAATGCAAATTCAGTTCTCACTTCTCACCAGAACTCTCAACCTCTTGGCACAAAAAAAACTGGGCAAAGCTCACAAATAGTGATGACTAGGGACTTTAGGCTCTTTTTACTTTGTACCCACTGTAAAGGTTTGAGGCTGAGTACCTCTAGCCATCAGGTGTATTAAAATGGGGGCATTTTCACACACACATAGTCTCATACACACTTATTAATGATCACAATATATTATAGCTATTTTTCAGTTATATAGATCACTTCCTTTTGCTCAAAGTGCAAGCAAATGATCTCAGAAATCTAGTGTGAATTTTTATTGACATTTTATTTGACTTAAAAGCACGGAGGCAGTAGAGATCACAGACTATTGGAGTTAAAGGAGTTTTCCCTTTTCCCTAGCATCGTGTAATCTTGGGGTTATATTTGTTAAAGATTTTATATATATATATATATATATATATATATATATATATATATATATGTGTGTGTGTGTGTGTGTGTATATATAACTTTAAAACTGCATTACAGCAATTCATTTAATTAGTTTTAGGTAAATTTGTGATTGATAGAACTGTTTTTAATGAAAGTTATGTCAGTCTCTTGCCCTATAACCATACTCACACACATATATATATTTTTAGATTTTTGACACCTCCAGAATCATTCACAGTTCGCAGATCAGTAGCCCATAAATTAAGGACACAATTTTAAAGAGATGGTTCATAAAACAGCCATCCAGTTAGATTTACCCCATTTTTCTGTAAAATTCGCGTAAGCTCTGGAAACATTGAGTGCCATTATATATTTCCACAATGAAGGAAAGGCATTTCCTTAACACTTTAGTGAACTGTACCTCATAAACTTGGCTACTATTTGTCTTCTGCTTTGGAAACAAATGTATGTAAGCAGAACTCTGGTGGATATTTTTTTGTACTTTTTCCCCTAGTTATTTCCAGTGTGTTTCCTTATACCTATATATTAGATTAAAACATTATCTTTACATGTAAGCAGAAAGCTGGTAAATGAAGAAAGTGCACTCTTTTAGGCAAGCACATCAGTATTCAGATAATTATTTCAGTCTCAAAACACAGCTTGTGGATCACTGCAGAGCAAGGTTTCTACAGCTGTCATACTAAGCCTTTCTGTGACCCTGAAAAAGTCTCTGTACCTCCCCTACACATGGTAAAAAAGTACTTTGAGACCCTCTTTGAAGACAGCATATATTAACTTGTACAGAAGAAAACCTTCTGTCAAACAAAAATCATACACATACTTGAAATGGTCAAGATCTGGCTTAGTACATTATTACTGTTCTGTCATTTTGCAGTTAATGCATATATTCATTATGTTTGTATTTATTAATTTATTTAACATTTGTTGACCTCGAAAGTCCGACTAGGTTCCACAGATCCTGTTATCAGTGAAGGCCCGGGGAGAAATGCTCCAGACGCATGTCTTTAGAATGTGGGAGGAAACAGGAGTACCTGGAGGAAACCCACACGATTGCAGGGAGAACATGCAAACTCTACACAGAAGGCACCCCAGCCGAGAATCAAACCAGAGAAGCTCTTGCTGTGAGGTGACAATATTAACTGCTGCACCACTGCGCCACCCTATTTAGCAGAGTCCTACATAAAATGAATACCAGATAGTTCATATTTCAGTCAAACAACATATTCAAAATTGACTAGAACTTCCTCGAAACAAGTACACGCACCCTCTTCCCCGAACATATTTCCTGTTTCAAAAGAACATAATTTCCTTACTGCAAGTCCGGTCTGTTCCCATATTTATAAATCCCTCCTTTCAGAATAATCAGTGAGTGGTAGTAATCCATTCAGTAGTTCCATCAGCCTCCGTTCCTGCTCACAGAGCATTTGAGGCCAGCTGGAAATACGTGCAGAACGTGAGCTCCTTGAGCTCAATTCTGACAGGCAGGTAGCCCTGACAGAGTTGACATCGTGCATGTGATGACATCAGCTCAAAGCGAGAAAAATTAAAAACAAAAGAAAAAATCGGAAATGAAGGGGTGCCAATTGGAAATCATGGCACCCCTTCATTAGGACCCCAAAACTCTGTAAAAAGTGAGTAATTCAGTATGGCTGGGAGGGGTATGTACAAGGTGCAGTCAAAGTACAGCCATTTTGAAAGGTTTCTTGTGCTGTGTGCATTTATTTGCAGAGTGCCGCAATTTCATAGTGTTTCTTACACTGTGCAGCATTATTTTGCAAGAGTACAGCCATTTTGAAGAGTTTCTGTGCTGTGTACAGTTTATTTGCAAAGGGCATTCATTTAAAAGTGTTTCTTACCCTAAGCTGCTTTTGCTGTGTACAGTTTATTCACAAAGTACAGTCATTTTGAAGTATTTCTTATACTGATAAGGAGTGTTTTCACAAAGTACAGTGATTTCAGAGTATTCTTGTGCTACAGAGATTTATTTGGCAAAGTGCAGTTATTTCAGATAGTTTGTTGTGCTGTTGGGCATAATTACAGGTACTGGCAGAAAGTTCTGCCATGTATATTTGTGTGTGTATGTATGTAATTCCAAGCATCTTCACTATTGTGTGTTGATATGGCAGAGGCATTTTGCAGACCAAGTCTACTTGTGTTTAATCATAATATAGCAGCAAATTGAAGAGTATTCGATCAGAAATACAATATTTTCATACAAGCAGCTTTTTTGATAAAAATGCATGTACAAGGACATTCATTTTTCTTAATTTAGCTGGGTCAGAGGCCATTGAAAGAGAGCGTTCATTTGTGTATGCACCAGAAGTATATGCAGGAGAGCGGGAAAACTGACATATTGTGGTACCGGCAGAATCAAGGGGAGGACCCTGAGTGCTTAAAATGCAAATTTAGTGCAACCCCCAGATAAATGTTACATTAGAGAGGCACTTATTTTATACAAGAGACCAAAAGCCAGGTGAAACATTTGCAGTTTATATCACTGAGTTGAGGAATAGGGCCAAAACGTGCAGATTTGGTGACTTGAAAGATGAGTTCGTAAAGGACAGGCTTGTGTGTGGTGTTAATAGTGCTGCAGTGAGAAAGATTTTGCTTTGTGACCGTGATTTAACATTAAGCAAAACCATAGAGATTTATTAAATCCATGAGCTTACAGAAAGGCACATAAGTATGCTTGCAAGTGATAAGAGCATGGTTTCAGCAGCCTGTAGAGCAAACGTAGACAGCATGCAACATGTGGCAAGCAGAAACAGGCCTAAGCACATGGCAGCTGCAAACCCTGTGGGTGTGGCATGGAAAACCTGTAGCTTTCTAGCAAGTTCCAAGACTAGCTCAGTAAAAAGGACATGCTCAGTGCAGTATAAGGGTGAATCAGCCAAGTCATATTGTTAACTGCCATAATTGTGGTGCCAACCATGAGTCTAAAAGAAACAAGTGCTTAGTATTTGGTCAGCAATGCCACAAATATAAAAAATGGAATCATTTTCAAAAGTTTTGTAAATCAAGCAAGCCTCATTTAGTTAAGAAAGGTCACTCAAAGCAAGTTGATCATATAGAAAGCTGCAACCCTACTTTTATGTAGATGGTATGTCAGTGGTCAGTGAAAAGGTTAATGCAGTAGATATGTTGGCAAAGAGTGAAGTATTTTGTACTTTCCTGATCAATGTTAAGCCCACAGAGCTCAAAGTAGACACTGGTTCAAAGTGCAATGTGATGTCAGCAGAAACATTTGCTAAATTTAGGGCTGGTGAGCCCCTTAATTTGGTGAATTGTGCAAAGCTTGTTTCTTATGGAGGTGAAAAGATTCAGACCAAAGGCTCAGTAGTGCTTTCATGCAATTTGGCTAGAAAGAGTTACAGCTTGCAATTTTATATAGTCCAAAGACCTGTGCAGTCATTTAAGAATGGAACTGCTTTTTACCAAAGAAGAACATCATGTATGTTGGGCGGCATGGTGCCAGGGCACTTCTATGAGCTAGGCTTGTAAAGGCTCCAGGGCCATTAGCCTAGTATGCACCTGTGAACCTATGTAAGCATATGTCCCAGTTCTAGCTTGGTGATACTATTTTCTCAGAGTATGCTGATGTTTTTGATGAAAGCTAGGCAAACTTTCAGTTGTGTACTCCATGGAAGTAGACCCAGAGGTCAGTCCAGTGGTCAGACCAGTGAGGAGAGTTCCATTAGCTATGCAGGACAAAGTCAAGGTCCAGTTAGACAAAATGGTGCAGTAAGGTGTGATTTGTCCAGTCATAGAACCAACTGAGTGGGTGCCGTCCATGGTACCTGCTCATAAGAAAAATTCAGATGAAATCAGAATATATATATATATATATATGTATATATATAGATATATATTGGCCCAAGAGACTTGAACAAGACTTTTAAAAAATGTCATCATTCTATGCGTACTGTCCAGGAAATTGCAACCCTGATGCAAAATGCAACTCCTTTTTTTCTGTCTTAGATGCAGAGTTCATTTTGGCAAGTTATGCTTGATCGCAAATCTTCACTACCGAGTGCATTCAGTATCGCATTTGGTAGATACAGATTCCTCAGGATGACATTTGGAATAAATTCTGCCAGTGAAGTCTTTCACCGTGCAGTGCAGCAAATTTTTTCAGGCTACCCGTGCGCTGTAATAGTTGATTTACTGGTTGTAGGCAGTGGTGAAGCAGAGCATGACAGAAACCTCAGGAATGTTCTATATAGACTGTGTGATGTCTACTTAAAGCTTAATCCTCTGAAGTGCAAATTCAGACTACCAGAAGTTACTTGTGTAGGTCATTTATTTACCAGTATAGGTTTATGACCAAGACCCTTCTAAACAAGCAGCCTAGAGATGTCGGCTCCAGACATTGTCCAAGCCCTACAGCGGTTTCTTGGTATGGTTAACTATTTGTCAAATTTATCTTTGACTTCTGTGAGTTATCAGCGCCTTTGAGAGAGCTGGCATGCAAAAATGTTGCATGGCCATCGTTAGAATAGCACCAGAGAGCATTTGATGACCTCAAACAGCAGTTTGCTAACCCGGCTATGGTAGGATGCTATAATGTCCACACATCAGTATTTTTTTCCTGCCATGGTTCAAAGTTCGGTCTTAGTGCAGTTATTCTTCAAGGGGGGCAGACTTGTTGCCTATGCATCTAGAACTCTTACCCAAACTGAGATGCAGTATGCTCAAATTGAGGAGGAACATTTGGCAATTGTGTTTGCATGTTTGAAGTTCCATGATTTTATTTATGGCCAAGCTATCCAAATAGAAACAAACCATCAACCTCTAGTCACTTTTTAAAGAAGCCCATGCATTTAGCTCCAGCAAGACTACAAAGAATGACGCTCAAATTGTGAAATTATAATTTCAGAAAAATCTATACAAAAGGGTAAACTTCTTTATTCGGCTGATACCTTATCCAGATTGCCCAGAAATCCTACTGAACAACTTGATGCAAAGAATTTTGAGTTTTAAGTAATGGAAGTGTGTAATGTTTCTACCACAAGACTGGATGAGCCACAAGACTAGATGAGCTAAGAGATCAAAGACTGGTCCAATTTTTTGCAAACCCTCTACCACTGGATGGTCATGAAAGTAATGTTTTGTACCGCCAGAAGTGCAACATTACTTTCCATACAGAGATGAGATGCTGATGGAGGACGGTATCATTTTCAAAGGTCCCAAAGTTATTGTTCCTACTTTTTTGCAGCATGAATACATTCAGATTTTGCATCGTGGCCACCCAGGTTCTGACTCTACCAAAAGAGGGCTAGTATTTTGGCCTTCCATAGCAAACGACATTGATAAAGTGCTTTCTTCTTTAGTGCAATAGTACTAAGCCACATTTGCAAAAAGTGCCACTTCAGCTAAGCCAAATTCCTAAACTATCTTGGTAAACAGTAGCAACTGACATGATCAGCATTACTTAGTGTTGGTATTCGAACTGATCCAAAACCACCACAGCAACAAGCGAACACAAAGATTTTTGTAATTTATTAGAAAATGTACCAGGTATTGCATACAAAAGGGGAAGGAATATTAGTGATATGCTTGTCCATGGGAGGTTTATTCCACCTGTGGTACGTGTTGATGTAAGTGTTCCCCTAAAAGGGACCATTCCATGTGGGAAATGTTGCAGTTGTAAATATGTAGTATCACATTTCATTGATATTAATGGCAGAAAATATGGCGTAAAAAATAGTTTTAGTTGGAATAATTTATATCCTCCAGTGTCCCTGTAATAAATTATACATTGGCAAGAGTAAGAGGGCTTTTAAGACACGCAGGAGCACTTGAGGGATATCAGAAAAGGTAGGATGGAAAGTCCAGTTGCTGCCCATTTTTATGATTGCCATCATGGGGATGAAAGGGGCCTTCTAGCAACAGTATTAAAGTATATTGTGGTCCATTTGAAAATGAGAGTATTAAAAGTTATTGTATAAAATAAACTTTTTATACTGAAATGTGATACCTTGGTTCCCAAGGGTCTACAGAGTGTAGTTGGAAGGTTTTTATTTACTGAATACAGTTGAGGTATTAATCTATTTAGAGTTTAATTGATGATGTAATTGTGTCTTAATTGATGTTATATAAGGAGAATGCTTTTTATGTGGTACTGTTTTACTCTGTAAAGGCGCTAGAGAATACTGGTTTATTAAAAGATTTAGGGATTATCTGGCTTTTTTTTTTTTTGGGTCTTAATCAAATTGGTTTGGGATCGATTTGCTACCTAACCTAACGTCCAGTGCTGTTATTATGATGAAACATCATTTCTCAGTCCATGGTAATCCACACAAAGTTGCTAATGACAACGGTTCTCAGTATACCAGTCAACTGTTTTAGAGATTTACAAAAGAGTGCGACTTATTCATTTTTTTATTTATTTAACATTTGTTTACTGGGAAAGTTGGACTTGGAACGAAGCCAGTTTTCAGTGGTGGCCTGGGGAGAAATGCTCCAGATGCATGGCTTTTGTTACAAGCAGTCCTGAATATCCACATTCAGACTGCCTTGCTGAACATGCAGTACAGAGTGCAAAATAATTACTGGAGAGGTCAAAGCGTGACAATACTGATAACTTCTTGAATTTACTTAATCTCATCAATATACCGCGTGACAACCTACTTGGCACGCCTGCTCAGAGATTTCTATCTAGGCAAGCCAGAACAACCTTGCCAGTTCTAGTTTGTTGGTGCCTAAAGCTAAAAACAACAGAGCAGTCAGAGCCCAACTTTTTAAGAAGTGTTGTTCTCAGAAGTCCAGCTATGATAAAACGAGCAGATTTTTCCATCCATTAACAGAAGGAGAGACAGCGAGGATGCAAACGGCGAAAGGCTTTGATCGAATTGGTCAAGTGAGAGGTATTTGTGCCAAGCCGAGATCCTACTTAGTGGAATCTGAGGGTATAGAATACAGGAGAAACAGCAGACCCTCTCCTTCCTGTGTCAGAATCTATATTGCAGCATCGTACCTGTGATACAGACCCTAGATCTCAGCGCAACCTTAACAATGTTCATACCAAAGAACATGTCAGTATCCATTTCTCTTCCTGATGATGTCCCAAAAGTTGAACATTTTTTGAAGACGGTCCCTGTTGCTAGATCCAATTCTGACTTTTATGTTTCACGATCAGGTTGCATTTCCAGACCTAGTGTAAAATACACAGCAACGTGGACATGATTGTTTTGCGTGTCTGATTTTGTATGATTCCATGTCAAATGATTAGTTCTGTATAATTGCATGCCAGAAGATCATTTCTGTAAATTGCATGTCATTGAGTACTGTCATTTCGTATATGGACTATTTCTCAGAGGGAGGATGTAGATCAGTGTGTTTATGTAACTTTAAGAAGCATTTCCAGATATAAGCATGTGCAAATAAATAGTGAGCATGTGCAGGCAACAGTGCCATTTTGAGAGAATACCCAGCGTGTTAACATGTATGAGTGTGGTCTATTTATAAGTTTATTTAAGTTTAAGTTTCAAAGCCTCATTTCTAATGTGTTTGTGAGAAATAAAGCTGCTTGAACTGAACCCACGAATGTTTGTTTGTTTTATTCTGACCAGACGAGCAACAATGCCACTCTTGTTGATACTTCAGGAAATACTTGCAAGACATGTATTATGGTTGTTGAACCAATTGTCATAGACTTGGGTAGTCTAAAGACCATACTGAAGTGAAAACCTGCATCAATACAGAAAAGTTGCTGTCATTTAACACACTGACACATCCTGACTTTATTTCCTAATGGAAATCGGGAATCAGAGCTGAAACACAGAAAAAAGAACTAAGAAGTGTGTGAATGCTGCAAGAGATTTGGAAGAGACATGGCATAGTTGATATTTATTAAGTAAAGATTGTCTACTTACAGCATTCTCTTCATATAGTATCAGTTTATCTATCGACGAATGATAAGGTTTTCTGTGAGGGAGACCTATTAGTTAAAGAAAAGAAGGGCAGTGAAAGGAAAAGGAAAAATAGGTAAGTTAAAACTGTTGAGGATTTTATCCTCTGTTAACCCCAGATGATGAGACATCAGTGGTTATAAGATCCCCTGTACTGAGAAGTGTTTGTAGTCAGTTTGAGACCGGTGAAATTTCAGTTAATCCAATAATTAAGACGAGCTTAATTCAAGATTATGAGAACGTACAACAGCAACATTCAAAAAACAACAGCAGTGAGGGAGATGACACTTGTGTTAGACTGATTAGTGTTAGTAAAAGAAAGCTAAGTGTTTAGGGATTGAAAGCAAAGCAGCGTAAGTGGTGCAACAGCGCACACACCTTTCGTGCATAAGGCTGTGGGTTTTATTCCCGCACCACGTAGATGGATTGCCGATACTGCTCTGCAACATAAGGGGGTGCTACATTCCTGAATGTGTCATCCTTTGAGATGTTAAACGGATGTCTTATCTGCTTGAGGTGTTGGCAGCTAAGGTTGATGTAAAAAAAACAAAAAAAAAAAAAACAAAGCACCTATCAAAAAGAGTAGGGGAACTTTATTTAGCTGATTTCATAATTTCATTTCCACTGGTTAGGTTCAATTCCCAGTCAGGGAATTTCAGTAAATTTTTAGCCAGTGCTTACACAAAGAGGGTACCAGAATGTGTCCGACATTTGGAATGCGTAGCCCTAGTTGGTTGTTAGACTAAGTATACACCTATGAACCTACAAACCTTTGAACACTTGTTGTTGTGTCTTTCGGCTTTTCCTGGTTAGGGGTCGCCACAGCGGAACTCCGGTCCGCTAATGATTGGCAGTTGATTTTTACGTGCTGAGTTGCCGGCCCTAACTCACAGCCTTCAATGAAGGTACACCCATTCACGCATGTCTCCACAGAAGACGCTCTAGCTGAGAATCAAACGGGACAACGTCTTGCTGTGAGGCGACAATGCTACCCCAGCACCACCAAACCTTTGAACACTACAGCACCAATTTCTGGCTGGCCCAGGTAAAATGTCCGTGTTTAATGAAATGTTGTTCCTAAAGCAAGGAGTTCCTTACACTTAAATTTTTTTTGTATGAGCTTGCTTTTGAAGTATATATATTTGTCACTTTCTGAAGCATCTCTGTTTTACAATTTCACATTATTGTTACGATAGTGATTTTTTTAAGGAATGAAGATTATAATATGCTGTTTGAATTTTTTGTTGTTTCACTGTGTACACAGTTGTTTCTATAACCACACTCACAAAATGATATCTTGCTAAGTATTGAGCAGTGATTTATGTAAAACTGTAAACCATTATGAGTAAGCAAACCAACTTGCCTCTTTCCATTTATGAATGCCCTGGCTAAACATGTAACAGAATTTCACAGCCATTACTTTTACATTGTAGTTGTCGAGCAGATCTACCAAGGGGGCAAGAGGAGACCCATGGCATTTATTTCTAGAAAGAGGGGAAGTATTTTGGCAGCTGTTGTTTCAAGCTGATGTTTGGCCAGGTATTAATGCATCTCAATTTTTAGTCTGTTAAGATTAAAGTCTTTAAAAAGATAAAGCAAGTATCCCTTTAAGGGGGTGCTGGCTCAGTTTTGACACCTTTATTGGCTACTGAAGAGTGAACTCTTACATAAATTCTTAGCCCTACTTCCCTGGATTTATCTGATGAAGTTTTGTGGTGAAACAAAACAAAAGTACTTTAATAAAAAATATTTAAAATAAGATTTTTTTTGTAATGGCCCTACCTATTACTACACATTTTCTGTTGATTTGCATCTTGTTCTGAACAGACCAGGGTTTGTAAGCTGTTAAACTTTTTTGGCTTTTACTTCAGTTTGTAGTTTTGTTGTTTTTTCAGCTTGTGAACTTTGTTGTTATGGTCTCAGAAGCACAAACAGCTTCACAGTCCTTATTTTCACAAGTGGAATTTCAGGAAGTAACACAGACAGTTGGTAACTTAACGTTACTCCTGCAGCAGCTAACACAAAAAGTGGATTTTCTTCTCTCACTTTCTCTCTTCAAACTCTGGGTAATGCAGCAGCTTGTGGTGGAGGAGGAAACCAGGTAAACAGTGCAAAGGCTATGAATCACAGCCCAGTACTCAGCCTGGTAAGCAGTAATGTTTCTCTTAATTTAGCACAAGTTACAACAGAGTTTAGACATGACAGTTGTAGTTTATACAGAAGAGTTCCTAAACTGAGTGAATGCATTTCAAAAGAAACTAGCCTTTTTTCTAATGTCAATAAAGCATCTGACAACTTGTGCAGCAAACTGCAAGAATTAGACTACAAGCTTTTTTTAAATTGAGAAAATTGCAAATAGAAAATGCCTACTTTTTGGGAAGCTATACATACAAATGAGGTCCTGAAACGGCTTTGCATTTCGAGATAACCTACTGGGTTAATCAAAGATTTGGCTTTGCATGTACACTTGTCCATGTTTGATTGACATGTACATGAATACATGGAACTACTAATAAAATATAACAGCAGGACTATTGAGCAGCTGACAGCTGAAACCAACTTATTGGAAGAAAGCATTTTAAAAGATGGTAACTACACCCACTATCAATATGAACATTCCTGGATATTTTCTAATATTAATAATTGAATAGAACAAGTTAAACAAAAAATAAAAAAGATTGAACGGAACCGTAAAGCATACAAGAACAGAATGGCCTACCCTGATCCCTCTACATTCCAAACCTAGGGCAATAAGGATTTTCGTGGAAAGGATTCCTCCTCTCATGCCAATTTCAGTGGCATAGAAAATGGCAATGATGAAGGGGAGACTGACATCACAGATGATTCCACTGAACAGGGGTATCATTCTATAACCCCATGGATTTTCTGCCACCCAGGCGATCAGGAAGGTTGAAACAACAGAGGCAGGGGTACAACCAATGGAGGAACAGGGAACAACCTCCACCCACCCCTCAGAACCAACGGGGGAGGAATTTCAGGAATAAACCACACCAGGGGACCAGAACTCACCAGGAATGCTTGTGGACATACCAACGAACATAGAGGAAGTTCCATGTGCATTAATACCTACCATGAATGTTCTTGAAGCTCTAAATTATAACACTAAATGCCATGTATGTGCCAACAAAGAGGGTGACTTCAAAATTTATAACTACACCACACATTGTATTGAAACTGCACTCATTGAAGTCCTTGGTAAGAGCATGACTTTCTTGCCTTCCAGGAGAGCCAACATTCCTGAGACCTTGTTGGATTTTTGAAGTGTTTTGTTCGTAAACTAAATTTTAAACTGTTATTTAAAGAAGATACACAACCTACCCATTTTCTTCATGTTTCAAGTACTTTTAACCCTCCATTGAACCCACTACTGCATGTGTTCCAAACAGTCTCTGAACTGGACATAAGACATATGGCACACAAAGTGTCGAATTACACCTAATCTGGCTAGAGAGGAGGAAGAAGCTATACATAACATCAGAAACACTGGCCAAAGATTTATGGAGCCTGATTAAGGTGGGGGCCTTGTCATCATGGAACAGAAAGAATACTCCGGGAGAATTAAGGAAATGTTAAACAGTGTTTAGAATGAAGTATCCAGAAACGAATTAAATCAAACGTACAGGAGGCTCACTTCCCTTTTAAACGATATGTTTATAGAAGGAAGAAACAACATTGAAGAATTTAACTACCTTAAGATCTTGCCTGTGACACCTACAATTTTTGGGATCCCCAAAATCCACAAGGACCTTAACCCTCCTATGCGTCCCATTGTGGACAGTCGGGGAATGATCACTCAAGCATGTGCTAAGTTTGTGTATTATAAATTAAGACAAAGGTAAGACTGAACCACACGTTTGCAAAGACTACTGGGAGTTCTTAAACATCAGTAACACCACCTAGGTAGAGACTGACCTACTTGTCAGTATTAATGTGGTTGATTTATACATGATGATACCACATGAGGTGGGACTAAACTAGTTCCGTGAGTTTAAATGTGGGGAGTGTAAGATTAGACCTTTGGTGCCAAAATGTAATATTTAAACATGTAGTAGGATGTGCTACATATTCTGATGAAGTCCACAATATGAGTGGATGAAAGAGCTTAATCCGTAGCATGCAGTGTTTTAGTGCTTTTTTTGTGATTTTCATTGTGATTGTGCAAGTTTTCTTGTTAGATTAAATTTCATGGACTTTTGATTGTCTGACATCGTTTTTCCAGGGATCCTGGACCACATTAGCATTTTTCTTCATTTTGTTTTTTCATAGTTGTTGGAAAAACATTAACCCTTTTATTTGGTTCCATCAGTTTCTTGAATGCAAAGGCTTGAACAACAATCAGACTAGTCCACTGGAAGATTTGTTGGACTTCGTCCTTACCAGCTATATTTTCCATGAAGGACAATTATATCATCAAATCCAGGGTATGGCCATGGGGGCAAATTGTGGCTCCATTTACGCCAATATTGTAATGGCTAAATGGGAACAAGCCTTTGTGTTCAGTGGCCCCTTTTATACGTCTGTGAGATTTTACAACCTGGATGATTTGTTTATCATCTGGCAGGATACTGAGGAGAAGCTGATGGAATGTATGAACTACATCAACTCAAGCATGGAGTTTTTGAAATTTACAGTAAATAAGGATACATTTAATATTTCTTATCTGGATGAGCTTTTTTTGTTCAAGGACTTAAATAAAGGTTATGTTTCGGGGATTTATCGAAAGCCAACTTACTTCAGCTACTTCCGTCATTATTCGAGTGCTCATCCTCTTGCCCAAAAGAAATCAGTAGTAAAGGGACAATTTGTGAGGGCTGCAAGAATGGCCACCCTGGAACAGCACTTCTGGGAATAGTGTACTACCTGGAAAAACATGTTTCTGGCAAGAGGTTACCCAAAAGAGTATGCAATTCACATCAAGGAGAAAGTGCTGATGAAAAGGAATTACTACATCCCAATACTCAATGGTGGTGCTGTTAAATTTAAAACTGGCAAAGACGGTAATGGAACCGGTCATCTAGCGAGTGCTTTCATTACCGGTTTTAACGAAGACCATCAGACTACTTAAAGGAAACAGGGAACTTTTACAACTACTTCCAGAGCACCCTTTGTTGATAATTAGAAAAGGGAAGATGCAAAGAAGATGTTAGAAGGTACAATGCTTAATATTAATGCAACCAATAATGATTGTAGAATGACCAAATGGAGATTTTCATTCTGTGAGTGGATCCAAGTGGGTGTTTCTTTTGGATAAAAAAACATGTACGGGTTGTAACAGCAAAGGTGTGGTCTATGCTGCACTCTGTCAGGTATGTTCATCATTTTATATTGCAAAGACTGAACATGTCTTAACGGATGTATGAACATCTTTATGATGTGCGAAAAGGCAAAATTACTAATTCCCTGGCTAAACATGCAACAGAATTTCACAACCATTACTTTTATTTTGTAGTTGTCGAGCAGTTCCACCAAGGGGCTAGAGGAGGTCCATGGCATTTTTTTGTAGAAAGAAGGGGAAGTATTTTGGCAGCTGGTGTTTCAAGCTGATGTTTGGCCAAGTATTATTGAATGTATCTCCATTTCCAGTCTGTTAAAATTAAAGGCTTTAAAAAGATGAAGCACGTTCCCCTTTAATGGGGTGCTGGCTCAATTTTGACACTTTGTCTGCTGAGAAGTGAATTCTTACATTAATTCTTAGCTCTACTTCCCTGCATTTATCCGGTGAAGTTTTGTGGTGAAACAAAACTAAAGTGCTTATTTTTTAAATAATTTCTATTAAAAAAATGTTGTAACATTCCTACTTATTGCACAGCATTTCTGGCGATTTGCATCTTGTTGTTCTGAACAGGGTTTGTAAGCTTTTGAACTTTTGTGGCTTTTACTTCACACAGCTTGTGAAATATGTAGTGGTAAGAAAGCACAATAGGAGATTTAATATTTTGCAGGGGTCCCCAGTAGAACCTGAGCAGCATTTAACCAAAATAAACCCTATTTTGACACCTATATTAGATCAGCTTTTTTTTTTTCTTTGTGAGTCTATTCATGAGGACAAAAGTAACAGTGAAAGGAAAAACAGATTAATTGGATACATTGACTGGTTTCCAGGCCCTTTTCAGCCACAGGCACAGCCATGGCCCAAAGGGCAGCACATATAATAGATTTAACATTAAATAACATTAACAATAATCAAAACATGTAACCATGCAGTGGATTGAATTGCATAGGAATGAAATACATTGTATACATTGGGTTGTGTAATGAAAATAAGTAAGGCAAAAATAAAAAAAGAAAGATCATAACTAGGGAAGTCCGCAGCTAAAAGTAGGAATACAGTCACAAAGACGTATTGCAAGAGAACATGTGCAGAGTGTAAGCTAAGGTGCTACATATGGTATACTGAGTGAATATCCATTGTTGCTGAAGCATGACAGGAATTTTCTTTAAAGAGAGATTCTTTGAGTTTGTGTTTAATATAGGCCAAATTATCTTGTTTCCTCGTCTGTATTTTGTAAGCATTCCAAATTGCAAGGCCAAGGTTAGAAAAAATTATTTTACCTATGGCTATTTTGAAGCAAGGTCTTATCAATGTTATTACTTTGAGCTTGCCTCTTAAGTTGTACTTTTGTTGATGAGAAGTTTTGTTTTTAAAGATGGACATTGTCCTGTCCTCATTATAGGTAATTCAGGTAAGAGGGTGTGATGAGTTATAGTTATTTATTACAAACACAATCAAACTTGGATATTTAATTGCGTACTAGGAGCTAGAATTAAGGATATCCACAAACCATTAAGTAAGATACTTGCCTCATTTGTAAAATTCTCAACTTTTGGTGTTGATGTTGGTGTAAATAACATACTTAAATGTACTTGGCTAGACATTGCAAAATACTTGGTTGTAGTGATGGAGAAAATCCAAGCCATTTTTCCACCAGATCCATCAGTTTTTAATATAATCAAGCTACAGAGTTTATTTTAACATAGATGCAAATAAAATGTATGCATCTCTAGTAAAGTGTGTCAAAAATGGAAATATATATATTTTTTACCATTTTACTTTAAAAAGAAATCTGGGGTTGATGGTTGATGACTATATACACCTGTCTTCTGCTGGATGAAGCTTTCTTCATTCATTTATTTAAAAAAAATATATATTCAGGAAGTAAACACTTTTTGGAACGCTCAACAGCACACAGAGAAAGCTTAGATACAGTGGTTGATCATTGCATTCAGAAGTGCTAGAATCCTCCTTAGTAAACAGGTTATTTAGAATCGAGCAAGATGGTCAGTAATCAGGGTTTACCATAAAAATTTTCAGAAATAAGTCCTGGTTCCTTCTCATTGTTATGTTTTTCTCAGTTACAGGATCCAGACCATTCCCTTGCTGGCATCTCTGCCTCCACCCAAGGCCTGATCTCTGATCACATTCTTTCATTTTTCTCTTGCTCCCGCTTTAGTCATGGCCAGGGATTTTCTCAGGGTTCTAGGATTCATTGTTTCCAACATTCCGATGCTGCCTCTAGCCAAGCTCCATATGAGAAAACTACAGTGGTTCCTCAAGTCATTGTCGCTTCATCACTGTCATCTACTGGATTTCCTAGTTCCCTTTCTTCCATGTCTCAAACTCGAGCTTCAGTGGTGCATTCATCAGCTTTCTCAACCCAGGACTTGCTTTTCAACCTCCAGTCCCATTTCAGGAACTCTCTTGCCTCGGATGGGGGTGGGTGCCTCCTTCAGGTCCCCTCAAGGTCCTGGTTCTCTGGTCTCCCCATCAGAGGTCAGATCACATCAACAAGGAAATGAGAGCTCTCCTTTTTGCTCTGCAGACTTTTTATTCCCTATTTCTTCCAGGGCCGCTCAAAGTTTTTGCATACAATAGCACGATGATGTTGCATATAAACAAGCATGGAGGGACACGTTTGTATCTTCTTTGCAGATTTATTCTTCAGGCCTGTGATCTAACTATCCTGTATCAAGTGAATCTTCAGGCTGTCTGTATTCTTTTAGAGAAAAACATAGCGATAAACTCTTTGAGCAAGTCCAGTACACAGGCTCACAAATTGATGCTTCACGGAGATGTGTTTCTATACATTGTCCATCGGTTGGATATTCCACATGTAGATCTTTTTGCCTCCCCCTCTGAACAAACAACTTCCTCTTTTTTTGTGCCGGAGTCCCAAGCCCTTTGGCTTGGAAGGTGGATGCCTTATCTTTTCCTTGGAAGGTTCATAGGTTCATAGGTATGTACTAGGCTAATGGCCCTGAAGCCTTTACAAGCCTAGCCCATAAAAGTGCCCTGGCATCGTGCTGCCCAACGTTAGTTCCCAGTGTCTCTGTCAAGTAGAGCCACTGGAGTGATCCCCGGGGTGAACCTTCTATTTCCTATCCACTCATCAAGATTTCTCTTGAAGAGGACCAGTGAGGTGCTCTGCTTGACATGTATGGGAAGTCTGTTCCAGAGCATGGGCAGTCTCTGGGTTATAAACCTGTCCCTCCAGCATGTTCTGTTGATTGTGGTAATGAGGTTGAGGTCTCTGGAGCGTGTGGTGCAGAGTGATTGGGATTTCTTTAGATGTAGCATTTCTAACAGAGCTGGGTCAGAAATGGCTTTGTAAGGCAAGCAGAGATTGCCTCTTAGTAGACTGTATGAGACAGAATAGCTGGAGTTTTTTTTAGTCTGTCCATGTACGACAGGCGATGTTTCTCTCCATCTTCACTCCTCTTCCCCTGATTCTGATGTCCTGCTCAAGATCAAGGAAGACCCCCCCCCCCGTCTTTTATATCAGGCCTCCCCAGGACCTCAGTTTTATTCTTGAAAAATTGACTGTGGCTTCTTTTAAGTCTACAGCCTCAGCATGCCTGCAACATTTTACTTGAAAGACTGTTCTTTTAGCCATTATTTCAGCTAAGATTATCTGAACTCCAGGCTCTTATGACTGTTGCTCCTTTCTTAGGGATAGGGTGTCTCTTTGTACTAACCTTCTTTTATGCCCAAGGTGGTCATTAAGTTGTCTGGTAATCAGTCTCTTAATTTACCCTCCTTTTTTCCTTATACACAGTCTGCTAGTGAGAAGGTTCTTCACATCTTTAATTTACAGAGCTGTCTAAGGCAATCTGCAGATCTGAGCAGCTTTGTTTCCTTTCATCCCATGTCTTTTGGTTTAGATGTTTCTAGACAAACCATATCCTCCTGGATCTCTAAGGCCATTTTTTTTTTATATTCCTTTCATGGTCAGTATCTTTCTGCCTCTGTAAAGGCTCATTCTGCCAGAACTTTTGCTTCTTCTATTGCCTTTTTGAAAGGACTGGACACCAGTTCCATTCCTGGGGCTGCTTGGACTTCTGTCCATACTTTCACTAAACATTACAAGTTGGATGCTATTGCTGGAAAAAGAGCTGGCTTTGCCAAGACTGTCTTGCATGGGTTTATAGAGGGCTATTCTGTTTTTTCCTCCTGCCAGGTTTTGACTTGCACTTTTGTACTCTTCCCTTGTGTAAGGAATACTGCAACAGTGATATGGAAGGACATAAAAATCTTGCAGAACAGTAGATGTGCTTCTCTTCACTATTTCAATATTTGCTCCCTCCCTCCTCCCCCTTCTGCTCTGCCCTTTTGTCTTTAGTCTTCCTGCCTAGGGATTATTTTATTTTTTCTCCTCCTTAGTTACTACGGACAATTTGTTCCTTCTGGGCCTTTTCAATTCTGAGGCTTTGGTATACTGGCCAGGACCCCTGGCAGGGGATCCCTTGTAAAGAATGCTGCAACAGTGAAGAGAAGAACATCTACTGTTATGGTAAGATCTTATACAACT